>NC_072781.1:33298960-33433960 GCF_022539595.1 Amphiprion ocellaris
TGAGCAGAATTTTCTCAGTTTTGGACCAATGGACTGAGTCTATCTGTGTCTACATCAGTGGTTCTCAACTGGTCTGGGCCTGGGACCCACCACAAAACTGAAATGACAAATCGTGACCCAAACAATATTTCTCCAAAAATCAACAATTTATTGATTGAGCGTTCGAAGACAAAACTTTTAAACCTGAACTCAAGTACTTCACAACAACTCAAAATCAAGCAGCAATACTAATTCAAATACTGAGGACTTTGAAACAAGTAGAACAATAGCCTCAAGTAGTTCTCAGGATATATAAAAGTGCATTTTTTTTCTACAAAAAAAGTGCAATTCAACAAAACCAGTAGCTTCTCATAATACTGCACAAGTCTGCAACATTGCTGTTGTAGCTGGAGAAACTATGTATAGAAATATGTGCAAAAGAGTCCAAAACATGAAAACTGATGAAGTGCATTCAACAAATTATTAAAGTGAAGAAATGCTTAATGTTCTGATCAATCTCAAAATGTAAACACAATAAAACATTTTTCAAAGGGCTTAACTATATTTGAAAGCCAATATTTGGGGAAAAAAATAGTGTGCAATATTGAAAGAAAAGTGTGTTTTTAAGCACTTACAAATAAACAAAAGTCACAAGTCACAATAAAAGTACTGCAGAACTACATGAAGTAACTCTGAGGTCATGCTCAATGTTCAGTTTATTTCGGTATTTTGTTTTCAGCTGAACAAGAGCTGAGAAGCCACATTCACAGAGGTATGTGGTGCTGAATGGTAGGAGGATTTTTACAGCTCGACTAGCAATGGAGGGATACTCTCTCATCACATCGTTGCACCAGAACTGGGAAAGGCTTACCTCTGTGAATTTCTTTCTGAGAGTGCGGTCACATGATAGCTCCACCAGCTGACATTCATCGCTGCTAGGCAACGTGATGCTTTCCATGTTTATTCCAAACGGGTCGCGCACCCAGTCGTCCTCGGGTTGTTTATCGGGAAAGTAGTCGCTAAACCGCTCGAAAAGTTTATTCATGCTTCATGCTTTCACTTGCCAGTACCTCACAACACAAAATACACTGAGGCTTTTGGACTCCTTTGTCTTCGATGTAGGAAAATCCATATTTAATGTCCTCGCTGTCGTACTTGCGTTTAGCCATGCTGCTGTTGCTATGAAAACATGCAGTTTCTTCTACAGTAATACGAGTGTCCTCACCGGTCGCTGCTGACACGACGACCACCTGCGGGTGCGGAGGGGAACTACAATGACTCGCCACTAAATTGGATTATCTTTATTTTTCTCTCGTTTTAGAAAAAGGCTCGCGACCCACCAAAAACGGCCCCGCGACCCACTTTTGGGTCGCGACCCACCAGTTGAGAAACACTGGTCTACATCATGGCTTCACATGGAAAAGAAATGAACAGAGGAAGTAAAACACCTGACTGAGAGTTAGATAAAGATAAACAAGGATACAAAGATAGATAAAAGACATTAAAAAGGGAAAAAAAAAAGATCCAACAAGTGACCAGGACTACCACAGTGGATGTATATTCCTAACAGTGAAGCACATCGACTTTTTGTGTCTCTTTGTGGTTGTTTTGTGTCTCTTCTGGCCAGGACATTTACTACAGTGGATGCATGGTCCTGATAATGAAGTGCAGAGGCCTTTTGACTGTTGTTGTTTTAGGTTTGTATTATTTTGTGGTCATATTGTGTTTCCTTGTGATTGTTCTGTGTTACTTTGTGGAATATTTGTGTCCCATTGTAGTAATTCTGTCTTTTTGTGGTCGTTTTGTGTCTTTTCATGTCTCTTTGTGGTTGTTTTTTGTGTCTGTCCTGACCAGGACTACCACAGTGAATGCATTGTCCTGACAGTGAAGCACGTGGTGGGATAAAAAACAGAAAACTGCAAATATCTTTACAAACAGTAATTTATTCTTTAACATTTACACAGTTTTACTGTATTTAATCTGCTAGAAATGTCATTATTTCACAGATTTTTAAACTTATTTTCTCAGTGTTTTTGACAGTTTTTGAAGGTTGCAGTGTTCCGTTTTTTATAACAGATTTTCTCTGGCTTTTTATTGCTGGATTTAAACATTTTTCTTCTCCGGTCTGTGAAAGGAATTGAGACAGAACGAGTTAATTATGGAGTTTGTTTGAACGACTTCTTTTTTTAAAACCAGCCTCTTTTATTCCATAACGGGACATTCCCAGTGTTCCCAGTTTTCTCCCAGCCAGAGGAAGTGACTCAGCCTCTAATGTAGGCCACGTCGCCGTCTGACTCTACATATAGGCATGTGTGAGTATTATGGGATGGCTCTGGTTGACTTCCAGCGGCTCACATACCGACAGCATGACATGCTTCACCACAGCACTCACTCATGGAGTGGACGGGAGTAGCCTGGAATTAAACCCAATTAAAGACTCGTTTTCTTCTTCTTGTCATTTATTCATCACTGCTTTGTGTTTTTTGCTTCTGGGTTTGACTGGATTGAGGCAGAAAACCTGCAGGGCCTCAAAATGTGTCAACATTCGGTGTGTTTTTGTAGAAATAGCCGATGGCTCAGAACCGGTGAACGGGAGACAAACATAACAATAACATTTAAAAAAGATTTTTCTCATCTTTATTTACACTTTTCATCCAGTGGCAGCTCCTTAACTTTCACATTTTCATTTTACAGACGTTCCCTGTTTTGCTAAATTACAGATAATAACAATTAAAATTGTAGAAAAAAATTGCATTATGTTACACATTTACCTTAAAATTAACAAAAAAATGTGAATACCATTCACAAAAATAATAATAATAATAATTTTTAAAAATTGCTGCATTGAAATCAGCAAAAATATTATTTTACTGATATTTGTGGTTATTTAAAAGAAAAAAAAATATAATCCTAACCTTATCTATTAGGGACTGAAAAATTGTAAATAATTGAATAACTGTTATTTTACAGATGTTTTCTTAATTTACAGATAATAACTAAAATCACAGAAAAAATATATAAATTCACACACAACATAAAATTTAAAAAATAAACATTTTAAGAAGCCAAAAGTGTAAATAATTTTCATAAATTAAAAGAACACTATTCTTATGCATTCTAAAATTTCACTTATTTTTTACTGCATTGAAATCAACAAAAATTATAATTATTTTACTAATATTTGCTACTGTTCAAAAGAAAAAAATACATATCTGGTCCAGATTCAAAAATGGTAAATATTTTAATAACTGTTATTTTACAGATATTTTCTGTTCTCTTAAATTACAGATAATAAAATCAGAGAAAAAAGTAGCACTAAGTTACACATTAAGTCTAAATTTTAAAAAGGCTAAATCTAAACTCTCTCTTTTCTGCTTCCTGCTGATCAGTTTCTGTTTCTCTGATCGATTCCTGCAGATGGAGAGAGTCCAGGGATCTGGCTTAGTTCCTGCCAACAAACAGAAACTCCCTTTATCACTGGAGGAAAACCAGACTTAGTGAGTTTATTACATGAATTATTTAAAAAGAGAAAGCTGTAATTTAGAGTCGTCGTCGTTTCAGATGAACAAAGAACTCCTCCTGACTGTTAGTGTGTGAATCTGAATCAGAGGCTGAAACTACAACAGTCTGACCTGGAAGCGACCGACGCTCCGTTCAAACGTTCCACTGCATCACAGAAACTTTCCTACCAGGAACCTTTCAGGCTCCTTCAGCTTTTCATGGGGTTTTCTCTCAGGAATCAGAGAACAGAAAGTCGTCTGATGTCATTTAAGAGATTTATTTGAACTTTATAGCTTTGATTTTATTGTTATTTTCCACTTCTAATCTCTTTAAAGTTTTACAGTGTATCAGATTTACTGCAGCAGAAACTAAAACACAAAGTGATGATAAAACAGTTCAAAATCCTGACAACTGACCTGAGAACACTTTTAGAATGTCTGTTATAGGTAAAATAATCAGTATAGATATGAAAAAACACATAAAGAGCTGTTTAACAAGAGATAAATTCCTGCATAAAATGACCCAATTCTGTCAATTTATACATTGTTTCACTATATTCTTAAATATTTATACAGAATTCCACAGTATTAATTTATTTATTCACACATTAAATGTAAATGTATAAAGTGTAATATGTCTATAAAGGATGTATTTTGTATAGAATTATTTTACTGATATTTTCCTTTGATTAGATAGAAAAAAATGTGTATAGTAAGCAGGGAAAATGGTGAAAATCTAAAAATAGATTTCTTTGTTATTGTACAGATTTTCCATTTTGTTAAATGACAGATAATAAATAATAAAATCACAGGGAAAAAAGTATTATTTGCACATATCTAGAAAAGAACTGTATATGTATGACATAATGTCTACATTATTATTATTAATAGTAGTAGTAGTAGTAGTATTGTATTACTCATATTTACACAAGTATATTATGGAAATTAGAAATAATAAGATAAAAGTCATTACAAAAAAAATCAAAGACTTTACGAAAATAAGACATTTTCAAAATAAGACATCCCAAAAATAAGTCATTTAAAAAGATAAAAGACATTTCAAAAATAAGTAATTTTTAAAAAATGAAAGACATCACAAAAATAAAAGCCGCTACAAAATAAAAGACATTGCAAAAACAAAACAAAATAAATTAAAATAAAATAAATATACACTGTGTAGGTTGCACTGTGTAAAATACAATAAAAGAGCAGATTATTACACACAAGGTACAAATAGTGCAGGGTGGAGGGGTATTACATTCAGCAATTAAATGATAATTAAGTGCCTAAAACACAAAATTTTCTTTTAAATATGGTAGAAAAACCAGCTGGAACAACTTAGATTTGCATTTATGCTACTAAATATTAAGTAAATAAAACTAGTTTTGATTAAAGAGGGAAGCTAAATCTCTAAACTCAGTTTAGCTCGTTGTTTGAGTGTAATTTTATGAAATAAATCGAACAGATCGATCCAAACAGCTGTTTTTTCTTGAGGTTAAACATTATTTAACTTGAATTCCTGCAGTGGAAAATTTCACAGATTCACATTAGAGTTTAGACTGTAGTTTTTCTGCAGATCTGACTCTAACTGAGGCCTTTAAATCATGAGAATGAACTATTTCTGGTTGTATGTGAGGCAGATTGTTAGGTTAAAGCTGCTTCACAGCTACAAGCTGACGGCTTTTCTTCTGCAAACATCTCGACTCGTCATCGTCTCTCTGCTGCCTCTGGTCAGACTTTCTCTAGTTTTTCTCCTTTCTCTCCTTCTTTTCTACTTCTAGGCAGTTATTACTGGTCTAATTAATTCCACATGCTGACGTCGGTCCGCTCTGCCGTCTCTCAGACTTTTCATTCTCCGTCTTTCAGTAATTGCACCAAACTGCTCCCAGCCAGGGCAATTAAGTTCCCATCAAAGTGGAAGCAGAGGCCTCAAAGCTGGAGGTTCAGATGGAGACTCTGCTCCAGAGCTGCTTTTTATTCTGACTACAGGTTTTAAACTGTTCAATGTCCGATTATTCCAAACTAATTCTCCAAATGTTGCCCTATGCAGCTCAAATTTAGCTTTTTCTGCTTCCTTCAGTGTGTTAAAAAGCTGCTTTTTGTGCTTTTTAGAAGTCACAAAGCTCAAAATAAAGCTGGTGCCTCACAGTTCAACATTATCTCCTCACTAGAGACACTTTTATAAGAACTACATCCCTAAACTCAGAGATCTGGAGTCACAAGCCAACATTACTGAGCTTTTCAAGGGGAAAAGCGAAGCTAAAACACAGTGTTTCAGACAGAAAAAGTGCTGCAGTAGTGTACAGTATGAGGAAAATAATCTGCTTTTTGAGCACTAAGAATGTAAACTTATTCTAGTAAACCCAATAAACAAAACTCATAGCATGTACTATTGAAGATTTAGCTTTGACTATCCTAAATAGGCAGCAGCGATGCAAAAATGTGACTTTGCAGATGTTAAACTAAACAGACAGAACACAGTTTGATGTTAGATTTTTAGAACCAGTCTGATAAACTGCAGTTCCTCACACGTCCACTTGAGGCTCCAAAACTGAGTCAGTCCCCATAGAGCTCCATGTTAAAATGTCCAACTTTACAGCACAAATACATATATTTAGAGCCTGATATGAAAATAATTTTGGTTTCTATGGATCATTTCTCCGTTTATAACAGCTGTACGGGTTATAAATTTGTATAGAACTCACCTGTTTAAATTGTATTAGGGCTTAAAGTAAGGATGCGAGAATGTGACGTTGCTGGATGTTAAAATAAAAAACAAACCAAAACTTTAGGTCCCATCTGACACAGTTTGATGTTAGATTTTTAGAACCAAACAGTCTGATAAACTGCAGTTCCTCACACGTCCACTTGAGGCTCCAAAACTGAGTCAGTCCCCATAGAGCTCCATGTTAAAATGTACAACTTTACAGCACAAATACATATATTTAGAGCCTGATATGAAAATAATTTTTCCTGGTTTTCTAACAGTCCTACTAACAGAAGACATCTCTGAGTTTTCTCTCCTTCTTCACGTTGTTCTGTTTCCACAGAGCTGCAGGACTTTTGATCTTTTACTGTCTTTTTGCATCTTGTAGGTGATATTTATTGTCTCTTTGTGGCCATTTTATGTGTATTTATGTCCATGATGTTCCTCTGTTTTCTTTGTTCGCTCTCTTTTTTTGCAGTTTTTGGATTTTGGATCTATTCTGTGTTGGTTTTCGTCTCTTTCAGGTCATTTTGTGCCTCTTTGTTGTGTTGTTGCATTTTCTAGTTGTTCTTTTGTGGTTCTTTGTGGTAGTTTTTGACAAAAAATCTACTTTTTCGTGGTTGCATGTGTTCATGTTGATTTTGAATCTATTTTGTGTTGGTTTTCACCTCTTTCAGCTCATTTTGTGTTTCTTTATTGTGTTGTTGCATCGTCTAGTTGTTCTTTTGCGATTCTTTGTGGCAGTTTTGCAAAGAAATTCAACTTTCCTTCTTTTTGTAAGATTTCTGGTTTTCTGACTGTTTTCCTGCACAGAAGACATCTCTGAGTTCTCTCTCCTTCACTGATCTGCAGGACTCCATCCATCCATCCATCCATCCATCCATCCATCCATCCATTATCTATACACCGCTTAATCCTCACTAGGGTCATGGGGGGGCTGGAGTCTATCCCAGCTGACTCAGGTGAAGGCAGGGGACACCCTAGACAGGTCACCAGTCTGTCACAGGGCTACATACAGAGACAAACAATCACTCTCACATTCACACCTACGGGCAATTTAGAATGATCAATTAACCTCAGCATATTTTTGGACTGTGGGAGGAAGCCGGAGTACCCGGAGAAAACCCACACATGCACAGGGAGAACATGCAAACTCCATGCAGAAAGATCCCAGGAAAGCCGGGACGCGGACCAGGGATCTTCTAGCTGCAAGGAGAAAGTGCTAACCACTACACCACTGTGCAGCCCTGATCTGCAGGACTTTAGACTAAAAAATGAACCACAGTGAAGAAAAGTTCTGGGTTTCAGAGACTAACGCAGCAGCAGCAGCAGCAGCAGGTCTCCTCAGTTTCTCCACACGGTTTTAAAGATGCTTCATGGTTAATTTGTTCAGGACATGTCAGAGAACATGTCACGGTTCTTCTGTGGATTTCAGTTCTCTCAGGTTCGTTTGTCTCTTCATGTAATCCAGCAGCTCAGAGTTTTCTTTGTTGGTGAAAATAGTCTACGAACCCAAAGTGCCTGAAAGCATTTGTTCGATGCTTTCTCTTTAAATTCTTTAACATCATTGACCCTAAAATAAAAGATTCATTTTGCTGAAACCACAAAAATTCACACCAACTCCTGCAGCTGTGATGGTTCCAGCGTGTGGTGAGATAAAGATGGAAAAAGAAGCAGAAGTTCAGGCTCAGAGCAGCTGATGTGATCTAAATGAGAACGTGCAAAGTTGTGAAGTGAAACATGAACTCTGTGAAGCTGCAAAAAGAGAGAAAACAGGAATCTACGGAGAAATACGGCCTCATGTTCAGCTGTTTGAAATCTGATAAGTCCAGCTCTGCTTCTCCCCAAAACCCCAGAATGGAGAGAAAAAACCCATTTGCCCAGATGTTTATTCCCATTCCAAGTGTGATCGTGAAAGAGAAAGACGAGGAGGAGGAGGGAAGAAAACTGTTTCTGCAACTCTGCAGCTCTGCGGCGGCTTTGAGGCTGTAATGAAACAGCCGGCCGTGGAGCTGCACTTCTGGAAGCAATCTGCAGCCACACACTTCCACACAGCTGGCCGTCCGTCCGTCCGTCCATCCGTCCGTCCGGTGGGCGGCGGCCTCAGCCCTGCACCACCGCCAGCCGCCTTAATGAAAGCCTGGAAATCTATTTGTGGAGCTGCAGCTACCAGCAGCAGGGCAGAGTCGCTCCACAGCCTCAAACTCTTAAATATATACTCGGTTTTTAGAGCTCCGGCTCCTAAAGCTGTGTGATTTTTTTGGTGTGTGACTGTAAAAAAGAAAGAAAAAAAGCCATGATATCACGTCTCACCACGACTCATGAGAGCACAGAGAAGGACGGAGCATCGGAGGAGTTTCTGGTTAAAACAGGGTCGATGAAGCTTGACTGCTTTTTACTGAACTCATAAAGTCATAGTGCACGTGGAAGCGCTGCTGTGTTAACCCTCTGAAGCCTGGCTGCTTCTTACTGCTTTATTCCTCACTGAGGTTCACTTTTCAACAGAAAGTCCTGCAGCTCTATGGAAACAGAACATCATGAAGAAGGAGAGATAACTCAGAGATGGTTTCTGTCAGATACGAGCTAAAATTTGTCCAAAAATATTTAAAATTTGTCCACAGCACATAAAATATCTAAATTTAGTTCCAAACTGAACCATCGCTAACACCTGATTAGCTCCAGGAACATGGTAGAGCTTTTTCTGCTGGACTTGTACTATAAATATTAAAAAGTATTGATAGTTTTATGTTTTAAACCATCCGTATGTTTTATTTCTCTAACCTCAGACTTTTGAAGGAACTTGAAGAGACGGAAGACAAATGTGCTGATTGGTTCCTCCAGAAGTGCTCATGGAGAAGTTGAGCTGATCTGAGCCTAGAGCTGCTAATAACAGCTTTGTGGGAGCAGATATAGGTCCAGAGTGGCTCTCAGAAGAGTCTGGATGGAATAAAGATGCATTTAACCTCCACTCCACTCCTGATTCCTCCACTCTGCCGGCAGTCGGCTCTGATTGAGGCGTAATCAGGCCTCGTGTTGTTCAATCGAGTCATTTTCAGGTAGAATCGACCGAAAGCCCCAGAAAACTAAAAATAAAACACAAACCGCTGCTGTGGAACATATTCAGGACATTTGTTCTTCTCCTGAAGTTCAGAAAGAAGGAATCTCAGCTAAAAAAACAACATTTACCTCTAACTGGTTTACTTTATGAATTTTTGACTTTTTTATTTAAAATCTGTCCAAAATGAGCTAAAATTTGTCAAATATAACAAAAAAATGTCTGATATTAGCTAAAAATTGGCCAAAATGAGTGGAAATTTGTCCAAAATAACTCAAAATTTGTTTGAAATAAGTTAAAACAGTGTCCAAAATGAGCTAAACTTTGTCAAAAATGACAACGATTTGTCTGATATGAGCTAAAAATTGTCCAAAATCATTTAAAACTCATCCAAAATGACTCAAAATTGTCCAAAATTATTTAAAAATTCACCAAAATGAGCTAGAATTAGTCAGACATCTATTTTAAAAAGCTCTGATATGAACTAAAAATAGTTCGAAATAAGTTCATATTTGTCCAAAATTATTCAAAATGTGTCTGGTATGAGCTAAAAAGTGTTCAAAATCATTTAAATTTTGTTCAGAGTGACTCAAAATATGTCTAACATGAGTTAAAATTTGTCCAAAATCAGTTCAAATTTGTCAAAAATAACTAAAATTTTGTCTGAGGCAAGCTAGCAATTGTCCAAAATGGTTCAAAATTTCTCCAAAATCACTCAAATGTGTCTTATGTGAGCTAAAAATTGTCCAAAGATATTTAAAATCTGTCCAAAATGAGCTAAAATTCATTCATTCAATTAATGACCCAGCTAGAATGACAGAAATCAGAAACAAGACGGCGAGAATTCTTTAATGATTTATTCTATAAAGACTAAAAAACCTGCAATCAACATGTAGGACATTTTTCTACGTGAGAACAACACTGGAAATAAACAGCAGCTGCTACTGTTTCCATGTTTTCACAATAAAATGGTCCAAAATCTCTCTCTGTCTCCCTGTCTCTCTCCCTCCTGTCTCCCTGTCTGTCTCCCTCCTGTCTCTCTGTCTCCCTGTCTCTCTGTCTCCCTGTCTCTCTCCCTCCTGTCTCTCTCTCCCTCCTGTCTCCCTGTCTGTCTCCCTGTCTCTCTCTGTCTCCCTGTCTGTCTCCCTGTCTCTCTCCCTCCTGTCTCTCTCCCTCCTGTCTCTCTCCCTCCTGTCTCTCTCCCTCCTGTCTCCCTGTCTGTCTCCCTGTCTCCCTGTCTGTCTCCCTGTCTCTCTCTCTCTCTGTCTCCCTGTCTGTCTCCCTGTCTCTCTCTGTCTCCCTGTCTGTCTCCCTGTCTCTCTCCCTCCTGTCTCTCTCCCTCCTGTCTCTCTCTCCCTCCTGTCTGTCTCCCTGTCTGTCTCCCTGTCTCTCTCCCTCCTGTCTCTCTCTGTCTCCCTGTCTCTCTCCCTCCTGTCTCTCGCTGTCTCCCTGTCTCCCTGTCTGTCTTCCTGTCTCTCTCTCTCCCTGTCTCCCTGTCTGTCTCCCTGTCTCTCTCCCTCCTGTCTCCCTGTCTCTCTCCCTCCTGTCTCTCTCTGTCTCCCTGTCTCCCTGTCTGTCTCCCTGTCTCTCTCCCTCCTGTCTCCCTGTCTCTCTCCCTCCTGTCTCTCTCCCTCCTGTCTCTCCCTGTCTCCCTGTCTGTCTCCCTGTCTCTCTCTCTCCCTGTCTCCCTCCTGTCTCCCTGTCTCTCTCCCTCCTGTCTCTCTCTGTCTCCCTGTCTCCCTGTCTGTCTCCCTGTCTCTCTCCTTCCTGTCTCTCCCTGTCTCCCTGTCTGTCTCCCTGTCTCTCTCCCTCCTGTCTCCCTGTCTCTCTCTCTCCCTGTCTCCCTGTCTGTCTCCCTGTCTCCCTGTCTGTCTCCCTGTCTCTCTCTGTCTCCCTGTCTCTCTCCCTCCTGTCTCTCTCTGTCTCCCTGTCTGTCTCCCTGTCTCTCTCTGTCTACCTGTCTCTCTACCTCCTGTCTCTCGCTGTCTCCCTGTCTCTCTCCCTCCTGTCTCCCTGTCTCCCTGTCTGTCTCCCTGTCTCCCTGTCTGTCTCCCTGTCTCTCTCTCCCTCCTGTCTCCCTGTCTCTCTCCCTCCTGTCTCTCTCCCTCCTGTCTCCCTGTCTGTCTCCCTGTCTCTCTCTCTCCCTGTCTCCCTGTCTGTCTCCCTGTCTCCCTGTCTGTCTCCCTGTCTCTCTCTGTCTCCCTGTCTCTCTCCCTCCTGTCTCCCTGTCTCTCTCCCTCCTGTCTCTCTCCCTCCTGTCTCTCGCTGTCTCCCTGTCTCCCTGTCTGTCTCCCTGTCTCCCTGTCTGTCTCCCTGTCTCTCTCTGTCTCCCTGTCTGTCTCCCTCCTGCTCTTCCTGCTTCACCTGCCTGCATTCTGCCATCAGCTGATTACTGCAATGAGTGTCAGCTGCAGTAATCAGTTCACTCAGAACACTTGTTCACAATCACCTGTTGCACCTCTTGCAGTATAAAGCTCAGTTCATTCAGTTTCACCTTGCTGGATCATAAAGACTCTGTTCCCCCTCCTGGATTTCTCTCACATGGACTGAGTTCTTTTTCCAGATTCTCACCTGCCCTGCTTCAGTCTCCAGCCTGCCATAGCTCCACCTGGACTTTTGTCACCCTCATTCCCAGATAACTGTTGCTCCTCTCTGTCTTCAGCTTTCTGTCTGCCTACCTTGACCTGTTGGTTCTGTTTTCCTCCTGGTTTTGTAAGTACTTCGTTTTGTTGCCTGGTTCAGTTATCCCTGTTTTGTAGGTCTTGTAGTGTAGCTTCTTTTAGTATTAGATTTGGTTTAGTTTTCTCCTGGTTGGTTTTTTCTTTTTGTATTGGTTTAGTTCCTGTTTTGTTAAAATAAAAGCTGTTTCTATTCACCACCTGTCTGCCATATCAGTGCCTGGGTTCTCCAACCCTCCAGTAACATTTGGGGTGTTTTTCAAGAGGTTTAGACAATTTTTCTGTTATTGTGGACAAGTTGGATATCATTTTGAGGTTTTTTGGCTTATTTTGTGCTATTTTAACTTATCTGGAGGGGGGAAAATGTGTCATTTTGGACATATTGAGTAATTTCAGTCCACTTTTAAGTAATTTTGGATGTATTTCTAATAATTTGAGACAAATTCTAAGCCTTTCTGGACAAATTTTGGATTATTTTCTACTGTTTTTTTAACTGAAGTTGGTCAGGATTCTGGTCTGTTTTGACTTATTTCAATCATTTTGCACAAGTTAGATCTCCTTCTTTTTTTTTTTAGGTTTTTCCATCATTTTGTGCAGTTTTAGCTTGTTTTGGGAAAAATGGTGTCATTATGGACATATTTAGAGTAATTTCAGTCCAATTTCAAACATATGATCATGCGTTTGCTTGTAATTCTCTTTCAGGAAGGTTTTTTTCTGCCTCCTAAAGTCGACTGATTTAATTAGTGACTCAGACCTGTTGGGTTTAACTAGCTGCCCTTGTTTAACTTTACAAGCACAACGCTGGGCTCAGAATAACAACCTGACATCGATTCTCCACCCTTCACACTTCCAGATGTGTCTGATTCAAACCAGCACCTGGCAGCTTGGCTCTGTAAACACAGAGTGGTTCTAGGAGGAATTTACTGCTTCCTCTTTATTAAAACGCCGTGTGGAGCAGCTGAAGGTGTGAATGAATCCTCAACCGACTCCCACAGGATCGGACCCAACAGAGCCGACACATCTGGACCGAGGACAGCAGCAGTCGGACGGATTCTGTAAAATAAGCTCAGGTTTGTCAAAAATGACTAAAAATGTGTCTGATATGATCACAAAAATCTCCAAAATGTTTTAAAAAAATGTACAAAAGGAGTCAAAATTTGCCTGATACAAGCTAGAACTTGTTAAAATTAGTCAAAGATGACAAAAGTTTGTCTGATAAGAGCTAAAATAATTCAAAATTTATCCAAAATGATTTAAAATTTGTCCTCAATCACTCAAAAGTTATCTGACATGATCTAAATATTGCCCAAAATTACCTAAAAATTGTCCAAAATGACTCCAAATTTGTCTGATACCAGCTGGAAATGGTCAAAAATGGGCTAAAATTAGTCAAAAATATGTCTGATATGAGCTAAAATTATTCAAAATTTGTCCTCAATCACTCAAAATTTATCCGAAATGATCTAAAAATTGTTAAAAATGATTCAGAATTTGTCTAAAATGACAAAATTTCTCTTATGAGGTAAAAAAATTGTTCAAACTGAGTTGAAATTTGTTAAAAGTGACCAAATTTTTGTCTGATGTGAGCTAAAAATTAGAGAGTTCATTTTAGAACCATGTTCATCAGTTGGACTGATTGGAAACAGCTGGATTCACTTTGAGTTTCTACTTTTTTTAAATGTAGTCTTTATAAAATGTTTGTTTTTGATTGTTCATAAGAGGAAATAACTCAGAAATAAGGAAGTTCTTTAGGTGTGCTGTAGTTTTGAATCATTAATTTAAAAGTGTTTCCTTTGAGGGACTTTTGCCTCCAGTTCCAATCAGCTCGTGTTCAGTTTCAGGGAATGTTTGTGTCAAATGTGAAGAAATTCCCTCTGAGATTCCTGAGATGTTGCGTTTACGATAATGGGACGGACATCGATTATTTTTCTCGCCACACATTTTCAAACTTGGCAGTTTTCAGCCCCTGACTCAACCCTCCCCTCCAGAGCAACAAACGGCTTTAAACAACTTCTACCTCCAGACACCCAGAAACAGACTTTGAAGTGGAAAACCAGAGAAGATCTTCAGAGCTGGAAGACGACCGCATCATCTGGAAAAGCTGCCGTTCATTAACAGCAATGCACAATATCAAGGAAAGACAAAAGCACACTGACTGCCACAGGAAATCATTCTGCAGAGTGAAACCGACAAACACAAAGGCGGACTTTAGGTCTGTTCTGATGAAAAGAACAATGTTTTACTGGATGAAAAGGCTCTAGAAAATGACTTAAAACTGCAGAAAATAACACCAAAAACTCAAAAATGAGATGTAATTTGTCCAAAATGACTCAAAATTTGCACAGAAAGACTTAAAATTTGTTTAAAATTACTTGAAACTGGACTGAAATTACTCAAAACATGTCCAAAATGACACAGTTCCCCCCCCCCCAAAATGGAAAAAAAAACATGCAAATGACTCAAAACCTCAAACATGAGATCAAAATTTTTCTAAAATTATTAGAAATATGTCTAAAATTACTTGAAATTGGACTGAAATTACTCAAAATATGTCTAAAATGACACCATTTTTTTCCCCAAAACAAGCTCAAATTGTGCAAAATGACCCAAAAACTTCAAAATGAGATCCAACTTGTCCAAGAAAGACTTGACAATTGTCCGACGTTGCTTGAAATTGGGCTGAAATTTCTTAAAATGTCCAAAATGACACAATTTTTCCCCCAAAATGAGCTAAAAGTGCACAAAATGACACACAACTCTCAAAATTTAGATTTAATTTGTCCAACATTACTTGAAATTGGACTGAAATTATTCTAAAAATGTCCAAAATAAACATTTTTTTTCCCAAAATGAGCTTAAATTGCTCAAAATGACCCAAAAACTTCTAAATGAGATCTAACTTGTCCAAAATGACTCACAACTTGTCTAGAGTTATTTGAAATGCATCCAAAATTACTAAAAATTTGTCCAAAAGAAGGTCAGTATTACTCAAAATGTGTCCAGAAAGACCTGACATTTGTCCAAAGTTACCTAAAAGCTTTAGGTGGATCTGATCTTTGGACAAGTTGGATCTCAGTAAATGTTTTCTCATCAGGACGTCCAAAAGGTTCATTGAGAAGTTTATTTAAAGCAGCTGTGAGGAAGGATTACATATAATTAAAATGGTAAAGTACCTGCTGCTGTAACTCTCCAAGATGAGATAAAATTTGCCTGAAATGATATGAAAATTGTCCAAATTAAGCTAAAAATTGTCAAAAATAACTCAAATTTTGTCCGAAATTAGTTAAAAATTGTCCAAAATGGCACTTTTTTGTTTACTACATAATTCTATATGTGTTAGTTCATAGTTTGATGCCTTCAGAGAATCTACAATGAATATAGTCGTGAAAATAAAGATTAAATGAGACGATGTGTCCAAACTAAAGACTGGTAGAGCACATGAGAAAGCAGAACAAAGAAATAAAAGTGGGTTTAAAGTGTCAAACTGAATCCCCTCACATCACCATCGACAGCGAGGAGTAGCTGGAGTTGTGATCAGAACGAGTGGTGTTGCTGTGAACGTGGGAACATTCTGGTCTGTACAGGAGATCCTGTTGTTCACGGCGATAATGAGGAGACGGACTGATGTTCTGCTGCTTGTCTGAAGGCTCCCATTAGTCCCCAGCTGTCCACATCCAAACCTCAGGGTTTCTGCTCTGCTCAAACTCTAATTAGGAGGAATCACTTCTACTGTTGCTGTTTTCATGCTCCTTATTAACGTCCCATCAGAGTCCAGGTGACGACGAGCTCTGAGACGTCTTCGTCCACTAATGAACAATAGCTGCTGCTGCTGCTGTGGTGCAGATGTTCCAGGTCTGTGCAGAAGAAGAAGAGGATGATTACACATTGGAAATGTTCTGAACGTCCAGGTGAAGCTGCTGAATGTCAGATGTAGCATCAGGATGCTGGTCCTGATGCTTTTATTGGTGCTTCACACGTTTGCATCAACACTGGTTTTAGCATATTTGTCCAAAATGGGCTAAAATTTGTCAAAAAGAACAAATATTTTTCTAGTACGAGCTAAATATCGTTGAAAATGACTCAAAATTTGTCTGATTCAAGCTAAAAATTGTCCAAAATTACTTAAAATCTGTCCAAAATGACTAAAATCTTGTATGATTAAAGCTAAAAATTGTCCAGAATTATTTAAAATTTGTCCAAAATGACTAAAATCTTGTCTAATGTGAGCTAAAAATTGTCCAAAATGGTTTTGAAATTTGTCTAAAATTGTCTAAAAAGAGGGCTGCACAGTGGTGTAGTGGTTAGCACTTTCTCCTTGCAGCTAGAAGGTCCCTGGTTCGCGTCCCGGCTTTCCCGGGATCTTTCTGCATGGAGTTTGCATGTTCTCCCTGTGCATGCGTGGGTTCTCTCCGGGTACTCCGGCTTCCTCCCACAGTCCAAAAATATGCTGAGGTTAATTGATCATTCTAAATTGCCCGTAGGTGTGAATGTGAGAGTGATTGTTTGTCTCTGTATGTAGCCCTGTGACAGACTGGTGACCTGTCTAGGGTGTCCCCTGCCTTCACCTGAGTCAGCTGGGATAGACTCCAGCCCCCCATGACCCTAGTGAGGATTAAGCAGTGTATAGATAATGAATGGATGGATGGATGTCTAAAAAGATTTCAAATGTGTCCAGATTGTCTGATATGAGCAAAACTCTGGTCCAAATTGAGCTAGATTTGGTCAAAAAATAACGTTTTCGTCTAATATGAACTAAAAAACAAAAAATAATGCAGAACGAGTTCACTCTCCTCATCAAAAACCTGTATTTACATCTAAGACCAGAGGTTAAAGCAGCTTTAAAAAAAAGCTTCTTAGGTTTTTATTTGAGGGAAAATGCTTCTGGTTTCTAGTTTGTCGACTAAAATGTCTGAAAATGTAAATTCCCCTCTGGAGACGTTCTGCAGCGGATTGAATCACAATTCAGGACCTTCAAGAACTAAAGTCTCCAGCTTGTTTCCTGTTTGGTTCTGAAGTAGTTCTAGATTCTTTACTGGATCCAGAGAAGATCTGAGCAGCAGCATTGAGGCCATCAGAGGCTCTGGAGGCGAGTCGTCGTCGGTAATTACAGGAAGATGGATTTCCTGAGTGACGGCTGGAGAGCAGCTCCTGGGGATTTGTGGTTTCAGAGTTTATCGACACGAGTTTACAGCCGAGACGACAGAAACCAAACCTGGTTCTGATCTGTTCCAGTCTGTCAGCATCAAGAGCTGCTGCACTCGCTCACATCAGTCACATCATATAAAATAAGAAGAAGAATAATCTACAAATATAAACATCACTCACATCATAGTTAACTGGAGAAATAGAAACATAAAATACTAATAATATAAAAATGTAAACATCATTCACTCCACTGTTCACTGGATAAATATAGAGGAAATAGGGAAAATGTCCTCAGTTCAACAGAAAATATATCACTGAAAAAATATGAAAAATATTTTTCTGGTTAAAATACAGTAAAAAAAAAAAAAAAACAACTGTGAAATATTTTGGTCACACGGCAAAAAAACAAAACCTTATTTTTGAAATTATTATGAAACTACAGATTTGGGTGAGCATTTACAGTTTGGGACTGTTTTTTATGTAACGTGAATTAATATTTTTTTGTCTGATTTTCCCAATTTTTTCCAAAAATTTATCAAAGCAAGAACAATCTGTAATTTCTGACAATATTTTATCCCTAAGATAATTTATTTTTTCTTCAACATAAAATAAATCCATAAAACAATATTTTTTGATTGATTTAAATCCTGAAAAACTTGTTTTACAATCAGAAATTCAGAAATAACTATTTGTAAAAAAATAACAAAACAGATATTTGATGTAAAAATATCTGCAGTTTAGTTCTTTTAAATTAACTTTTAAACAGTTTTTTCTCAAATCTGTAATTATCGACCACTTTTTAGTCCTTAATTTACTTTTTTCTTTCAAATAAATCAATAAAATGGCGATATTTTTCATTCGATGTTAATTCTGTGAAAATCCTCTAATTTTAGCATCAGAATTTGTAGATTAATCAATAATTATTGTAAGAAAACAGATTTTCGATGTGGACATAAGGATAAGGATAAACTTCATTGATCCCACAGTGGGGAAAGTTCACCGTTACAGCAGCTCCAAAGAAAAAGTATAAAGGCAGTGCAGGAATAGATAAGAAAAAGAAACACAGTGCAAAAGTTGCAGAAGAAACATTATATACAGATGATTTTTTTCTTCTTATAAATATGTAGAAGATTATATACAAGAGGATGAGGTATCGGTTATTGCACTGATGAGGTAAAAGAAAACAGTAGAGGAAAGCTAAAAGTGCGAAAAAGTCGCTATAAACAAAGAGAAGGGTCACAGCTGCTGCAACTGGCTGCTGCTCAATTAGCGCCATCTTGCTAATGAGATCCTTTTCAGTCTTTTTTCTGTAGTTTTATTTTCTTTAATTTAGCAAAACAGACAAAGTTTGTAAAATGACATTAAAATGCTGAGTTAAAACATATAAGCTAAGCAAAGATAAGCTAAGCTAAAATAAGCAAAGATAAGATAAAATAAGATAAAAATAAACAAAGATAAGCTAAAAAAAGCAAAGATAAGATAAAATAAGCAAAGCTAAGCTAACCTAAACTAAGATAAAATAAAACAAGCTAAGCTAAAATAAGCTAAACTAAGATAAGATAAGATTTTTTTAAAAATAAGCTAAGCTAAAATGAGCTAAACTATGCTAAGATAAAGTGTGTTAAAATGTTCATTTTCTGGCTCTGTTGCTCTTTTATCTTGTTTTCTCGGAGCAGAAGCATCACAGCACAAAAAGACGAAGGAGGTTAAAGACAAACACCAGGAGAGAGCGTGGATGTTGAATGTTAATCAGCTTCTTATTGTTTGTAGCCGCTGGCACACATTTCCACTCCACTCGCTGCGTTTGTGCGACAGCCAGTCGAGTCATCGGAGATCAGAACTCGTGTGTGGATGTCTGCGAGGATGTCAGCAGCCCAATGATCTGCTAAACGCTGCTGTATTTGTGTGGGTGTTTGCAGGAAAATGGAGGTTTTTCTGCCTTTCTTTGTCTGACTCTCAGTTCAGGAAGCAAAGAGTCACTGGCACATAAAACTAGAGCAGGAAATGGAGAAAAAAGAACAAGAAACCAAAGCAGAGACACCAGGAAACAGTGAACAACTCTAAACATCATATCCCAGAACAATATAGTGTGTAAGATATTTAAAGTAGAGCTTCCAACAAGAAGCTTTTATTATGTAGTGAGTTACAGCGTTCATCAAATTAGACGAAAAATTTTAACTTTTGCAAAATCCTTCATATCAGCAGGGACCTTTGAGTTGAATTTTCTGCAGCTTTCTTGTGATTTTAGTGAATTTCTCGCATCATAAAACCTCCATCTTCAGATAAGAATTTAGAGGTATGGCCTGAATATTTCTTGTAGCAAATGTAGGAACTTAAATTTGGCTACTTAACTGTGATTTTCTAACATTTTTCTGTCCTTTTTTCTCTTTTTTTGTAATAAAGTAGTTTTTGCTATTGTGCCAATGATCATTTTGCAACTTTTAATAGTTTTGATGATAAAATCCAATTTTTACATGAAGATAAATCCGTGTTTGTGCAACACTACAGCGTATACGAACCCCAGATATCTTCCATTTACAGGAAACAAAGCTGGTTTTACTCGGATTTCAAAGAGCTAATTGTTGAAACGCTGCAGTTTTCAAACATCTTGGAGGCCGGAAGGCAGAATCCTCTCAGGTTGTTGGTCCTTTTGAAGAGCTTTATTCGAGTGTTTTAGTCTTTAAGTTAAGAGGAAACAAAGCTTTGACCTCGGAGGACTAATGAAAGCTGCTGTACGTCGGCGTCAGAGTTTCTGATTCTTCTGAAGAAAAGAAAATGTGCTGAGAGCCAACGAGCAGCTGGATCGATGCTTTTCATTTAGGGGTCCTTGTGCCGACAGAAAGGATTCCATCAAAGTCTATAAAGTTAAAGAAGAGACGTTCTGGATAATATAACACAACAACTATCTCCTCCATCCAATCAAATCCTGTTTCTATAAAGCTGCACATGAAGAAGGATTTATATCAGACAGAGAAGATGGGAGAGGAATATTATGATTATAATCATAGAGAAGGACGTAAAACTGAAGCTTTTTGGAGACTTTTATTAACATTTAATTGAATCAAACCTGCACAAAGTTCCAAAAAGTTACAAAATGCAGTGTATTGTCAGTATAAACCTGAAGATGTGAAGAACTTAACCATCTCAAGGAGTTTATTTTCTCATATTTTCATATTTTCCTCACTGTGGGCTCATTTTTCACTGCAAAACGACCACAAAGAGACACAAAATGACATGAAACTAACACAAAATAGATGTCAAACAAACTCACACACGTGCAAAAAACCATCTAACCGAGATAGAACCAATGAAAAGACATAAAATGAACAAAAATACACCAAATATCAACCACAACATGCAAAAAGACAGAAAAATACATAAAGTCCTGCAGCTCTGTGGAAACAGAACAATCTCAAGCAGTTTATTTTCTCATATTCTGACATTTTTCCTCACTTTGGGTTCATTTTTCACTGCAAAATTACCACAAAGAGACACAACAACACAGCAAAAAGACATGAAATGACCCGAAATTGATGCAAACCAACATAAAATAGATGCAAAATGAACATTAACACATTGAAAAACTACCCAACTGAGATATAACTGCAAAAAAAAGACAGAACTAATGAAACAGAGCAACAAAATAAACAAAAATACACAAAAAATGGTCACAAAGACGCAAAAAAGATCAACTGCAAGATGCAAAAAAACTGTAAAAGATTTGAAGTCCTGCAGTTCTATGGAAACAGAATTATAGAATAGAAAAAAAAAAGAAATTTCTTTGCAAAACTAACACCTATAGACATAAAAACACAACTACATGACGCAACAACACACACAGCAGAGACACAAAATGACCTGAAAATGGCACAAAGTAGATGCAACATTAACATTACATAAAAAGAATTTTCCATCAAGGTGAATGCAATTTCAACATCACAGATAGAAACCATAAAGCTAGATATAATAATACACACAAAAAGATTATTATAGGAAAGAATAATAATGTCGAGAAAGTGAAATATCATCACAACAATCTTGCAAAACTATTATAATTTAACTTTTAGTCATTTTACTTTTTTGCCACGTTTAAACCATAATATTTGAGGAACTATTGAAGATAAAAACCAGAAATTTTCACGCTTATTTCTCATCATGATGTTGATTCAGAATCTCTAATATTAGATAGAAATATTAGAAAAAATAGTCTTTTGTGTTGAAAGAGATACTGTTGTTCAAACATAGTAGAAAAAAGTGCTGAAAGTGGGTCAGTGGAGTACAAAAAACACATCTCTGAAAGTATTCGATATATGAAGCTAACACTTTACAAATATCTTTATATATACATATTCATATCTTTTGCCATCAAAATATTAAGCAAATCAGCAGAAATTATTCAGAAAACTGGGTTTTAATAAACATTTTCCATCAAGGTAAATGTAATTTCAGCATCACAAATAGAAACCAAACAGGCACAAATAATAAAACACAGAAAAAGATTATTCTAGGAAATAATAATGCAGAGAAAATGAAATATCATCACAACAATCTTACAAAATTATTATAATTTGGCTCCAGAGTTGACCTGAACCAGTCATTTTAAAGGGAAATAATAGTGCAGCTAAACATATAACAGCAAACACACTGAACTCATTTTAGACGTTTTCAAAGCTTCATTCGTCCCTTTTCTGTATGTCCAACAACAGCTGACCCAGTTTCTGTGAAAGGCCTCACAGAGGGGCAGCTATATTTCTATTATTTCTGTTGTTTCGTCCTGTTTCTGCAGCGTCTGTGGACGTCGCCGTGTTTACCTTGCTTTCTGTTTGGCTGTTTGATGAGTCATCCTCAGGTTAGCGCCAGAACAAGATTCATTTCTGCTCAGAGACGAGCCGCAGAATCCAATTTGGACAATGTCAAGCGTTTCATCTGCAGTTAACGTGAAGCAGCTAATTACAGATTTGCATTTCCATCTCGACGGACTGATTGCGGTGCAGATAGAGCGAGCACAAAGAAAGGGAATGACGGATGGAGATGCAGATTGAGAATGTGAGAGGAGGCTGCTTATTGTTGTCGGGGTGAGAATAGTAATGAAGGAGGGACAGTCGCTGCTGCTGCTGCTGCTGCTGCTGCAGGTTGATTTAAGCTTTTACTGCCTGCTGCTGTTCCGCTTTTTTAGGGTCCAGAAAGAACAACGTCGCAAAAATCAGCTCAAACCAACTAATGATGGGGAATTCTTTGCTAGTTCTGCCCATTTGGAAACTAGAAAAAGCATCTAAGCAAAGAAAACCTGCAGAAGTAGCTGTTTTTTTCAACAAAATAAGAGATTTTCCATTTTTAACTGGGGCACAAATCTACATCCTGATCCTTTATTTACATCTGATGTCAAACAGGTGTTCTTAACTTAGATAATTTCTAATAAATGATCAATTAATAACAAAACCTAAACACATTTAATGCTATTCTTACAAAACCTGGCTTGTTTTGCTTGCAGTAGCTCTGGTCGAAAGTCATTAACCTCCACAGAAGTCTCTGTCATCTTGCCCCTTTACTAACTAAACTTCTACATGATTACATAAACTCCCACAATGCCCTCTGCTTGCCAACAACCTGGTCGCTGCGCTATTAAATGGTGAGACACTCCAACCAAGTATTACAGTTAAACTACAATACTTGAAACCTAAGTATTTATAGTGTTAAACATAAATTTCTGGCCAATCATGACAGTCTGTCATTGGTTAATATTGGCAGGAAGCTTGGCTCAATCGTTTGTTTATATCTACTGTAACATTAATACAGGAAATGTGTCATTAAACCAGTTGTTTTTTGTACCACTGACATTTCAAAACACTTGTAGCTATAATTAGCAAATCATGTGCTAACAGAGGTCATTAACCTGCACAGAAGTCTCTGTCATGGTGCCCCTTTACAAGTTGCCTGCAGTTCAGCCAAAAACTCACAGATTTTTTGTCACATAACTGCTGGTTGCTGCTCAGTCAACGATCTCTTCACACTAGTGCAGAGAAGTGCAGAATTTTTAGTTTTTACAGAATCTGATTAGAACAAAAGGCTATTTTTGACTAATTTTAATAATAAAGTGATTTTGATGACATATCTTGATTTTAGGCTTAGATGTAAAATTTCCCAACTAAACTGTGATGAGAAAGCTCAATATTCAACAATTTCTTATATTTTTACAATTTCTTATATTTTTACAGTTTCTTCTCATTCACAGCTTAACAGTTGTGCAGAGAAGTGCAGAATTTTTGGTTTTTACAGAATCTGGCTAGAATAAAAAGGCTATTTTTTGTCAAATTTTTAAAGAATAAAGTGTATTTGATGACATATCAGGATTTTGAGGTGGTTAGAAAGTTCAATATTTCTTATATTTTTACAGTTTCTGGCTGATAATTGGAGTAATTTTGGCACTTTTTTGTAAAAACAACAAGCCTGTCTGCTCTCTATAAGTTATTTCTCTTTATCTCTCTTCATTCTCTCATTCTTTATGTCCTATTTTCTACCTCCCTGTCTTCCTTTAATTTCTTTTTTCCTCCTCTCTGGCTCTCTATATTAAAGCTCCTGCTGTATTTTAAGCTGCAGGCCTCATGTCTGACCTGGACTCTCGCTCGTTCGGTCACTTCACCCTCTCTGCTCCATAAATCTCCATTATTCTCACGCTTTGACACCTCAGGCCTCAGATGCAGGTTGAGGTGAGTCGGGCAGCGATGTGATTGGATGGAGGACGGTGCGTTCGCTGACAGCGTGTCACCTGCGGCTCCATAAGTCAATGTTTGTGCAGCAGCAGGTTGATTTAGAGAGGCGGTCTAAATGCTAAGTCCAGACACTCATTCACTGCTCAGACAGCTGCAGCTCGGAGAAACCGCCGTTAATCAGCGGCCAATCAAAAGTCATCCGGAGACGACAAACTCAGCGACTGTAAAGGTGTCAGCAGAATAAAGCTTTATTATTAGTAGCATTATTGTTTCTATACTCAGCATCTCTGGTTTCTACTTACACTCAGAATTCTTAAAAAAAAAAAAAAAAAAAAAAGCTCAAAAACTGCTGAAGAATTACAATCCTTTAAAGCTGAACTACATCCTCAAGGTAAATATATTTTCTCCTGGATTTGTTTTTTTGTGATACGTCTTAAATCAACACATCTTTGACATTTATGTTATTTTACTGCTTTTCTGTTGCTCCTTTCCTGCCAGATAATTATGTATTAGACAAGGAGGAAGACATAAAGAATAGAATAGAATAGAATAGAATAGAATAGAATAGAATAGAATAGAATAGAATAGAATAGAATAGAATAGAATAGAATAGAAATATTTTATTGATCCCAAAGGGCAAATTCTGTGTATTTATTTATTTATTATTTTTGCAATTTTATTTATTTATTTTGATTTCAGTTTTATTCATTTATCTACTTATTTATTTTGATTATAATATTATTTACTTATGTTTGCATTTGTGTTTATTTATCATTGTAAAATTATGTATTTGTTTATTTGTATTTTTACCTATTTATTTATTGCTGTAATATTATTTATTTGTTTATTTTTACCTATTTATTTATTGATGGTTGTAATATTATTAGCTTATTTATTCAGATTTTAATTTAATTAATTAATTCTTTTTTCGTTTTATTTATTTATTATGTACTTCTTTATTTGATTTTAATTAAATTCAATTTAATAATTTAATTGACTATTTATTAATTGATTGATTTATTGTTGTAATATTATTTATTTATTTCACTTTTTGATGTATTTATTTATGGCTGCAAAATTATCAGTTTCTTTCTTTTGGTTTGAATTTAATTCAGTGTAAGTAATTTATTTATTTCATTTATTTATTTATTTATTTAATGTTATACTATTATTAATCTATTTATTTTTAATTTAATTTTTTATTTACTTATTTATGATTATAATATTATTTACTTCTTTATTTAGATTTTAATTTAATTACTCATTGTTTAATTGAATTAATTAACTTATTTCATTTATTTATTTACATTGTAATTTTATTTAATGTAATTTATATTTGGTGTTGTAATATTTATTTATTTATTTATTTATTTATTTATTTATTTATTTATTTATATATTTATTTATTTATATATTTATGGTTGTAACATTTTTTGCTTATTTATTTACATTTGAATTTAATTCCATTTAATTTCATTCATTCATTCATTTATTCATTATATTCTGTATTATAACTCAAATTATTATATTTCCTGAAGTTTAACGTAACATTACACACAGTTTTGTTTCCAATAAACTGAACCAGACTTCTTGTTCTGCCGGACTTTCTATTGCAGTGAAAAATGAACCAGAATGAGTTAAAATGAAACAGGAGCAACAAATAAACACCCAGAAGTTGCTTGAAGCTCACAGAGTTGAAGGATTTCTTGTCTTTTTGTGTATAAAACAGTAAAACGAGGTCGTAGTAAATAGAACAAAGAGGAGAATTTCCAGAAATACATATTTAATCAATAGAGTTTTACTGTATTATTATTATGAAAGGAAACAATATGAACAACAGAAAGCTGCCTTGAAAACACGGTGACACAGAGAGGAAAAAAAACACTAAAAACAGCAGAAAATGTGAAAAAAACTAGAAGGTTGTGATGGTGTGATGCGGATCAGCGGCGTCTGATAATTAGACAGCACCGGCGTGGCAAGAAGACTAATTGTTCTCATCAGATTAAGGGAATAATTGTGTGTGGATACATCATCAAAACATGGCAGAGGCAAATTTGATCAGAGCAGATGTTGAATTAATTGGTTTTGAGGCTGATTGCATTAATGCTGGGAGTCTATTAGTGAGACAGACTAGTAATTAACACCCCGACGAAGCCTCAGACGACGCCTCAATGTGGATTTAAAGCAGAAGAAACACAAACTTTCACCACACCAGTGATTTTCTCTTGTTTCCAGACGATAGCGGCTCATTTTCTCCATTTTTTTATGGTGTTTTCAGACAAACGGCAGCAGCGGAGGCTGGTATGGAATCAAACACACCTAAACAGCAGCGTTTTAATTGTTTACTTCAAGGTTTCTTTGTAGTGCACGGATGCCTTTTAGACAAATCTTTATGGTTTCTTTTCTTCCTCGTCTGTTTTGATGCCGCAATTAAACAAAGAGTTTCTTCATTGTTCAAGCCTGAAACCATCAGAACCAGACGGGTTTCTTCTGATCTTCAGCCGGCTTTAAATTCTGACGTATTTCACTGCAAACATTCACTAAACCTGCAGAAATGTGGAAAAGTTTGTGATGAAACAAAAGAAAATTGCAAAACTGGATGCATTCAAAGGGTCAGCTTTAATAACTTAACAGGAAACACGATTCTGACTTTTAGTTTGTTTTTTCCAACAGCTTTTTGATGCATGAAATAAACCAAATGTGAAGTGTGATGCTCCGTAAAAGCTTCCTTTATGAACAGACTCCAGCTGGTTTCACATCGAAATGTAATTGAGAAAACTAATCAGCTGTGTGTGAATTTAATTTCTAAGAGATGCTGCTGCTGGACAGCAGAATTAAGGAAACGTGTTGCTGCATTTCAGTGTTAATTTCATGAATCTGGACGGAAACATTCAATAAAATCAGCCACAGATGTTGTTGAACTTCAACATGAAGCAGCTCTGCACATCTAACATCAACATCTAGACCCCTATGAACATCTAGACCTCTATGAACCTCTATGAACATTTAGACTTCCATGAACACCATCTTGACCTCTATGAACACCTAGACCTCTATGAACATCTAGACCTCTATGAACATCTAGACCTCTATGAACATCTAGACTTCTATGAACCTCTATGAACATTTAGACTTCCATGAACACCATCTTGACCTCTATGAACACCTAGACCTCTATGAACATCTAGACCTCTATGAACATCTAGACCTTTATGAACATCTAGACCTCTATGAACACCTAGACCTCTATGAACATCTAGACCTCTATGAATATCTAGACCTCTATGAACATCTAGACTTCTATGAACATCTAGACTTCTATGAACCTCTATGAACATTTAGACTTCCATGAACACCATCTTGACCTCTATGAACATCTAGACCTCTATGAACATCTAGACCTCTATGAACACCTAGACCTCTATGAACATCTAGACCTCTATGAACACCTAGACCTCTATGAACATCTAGACCTCTATGAACATCTAGACCTCTATGAACATCTATACCTCTATGAACATCTAGACTTCTATGAACATCTAGACTTCTATGAACCTCTATGAACATTTAGACTTCCATGAACACCATCTTGACCTCTATGAACATCTAGACCTCTATGAACATCTAGACCTCTATGAACACCTAGACCTCTATGAACATCTAGACCTCTATGAACACCTAGACCTCTATGAACATCTAGACCTCTATGAACATCTAGACCTCTATGAACATCTATACCTCTATGAACATCTAGACCTCTATGAACATCTAGACCTCTATGAACATCTAGACCTCTATGAACACCTAGACCTCTATGAACACCTAGACCTCTATGAACATCTAGACCTCTATGAACATCTAGACCTCTATGAACATCTAGACCTCTATGAACATCTAGACCTCTATGAACATCTAGACCTCTATGAACACCAGTTTCTGGACCCTACTAATGAGTCCACATCAACATCTAGTCTAAACATCTAAGAACTGGAACCTTGTCTGGTCAAACTTTCCTCATATTAGATTTTACTGTTATTTTTGGACAATTATAAGTAACTATGGATCAATTTTGAGTCATTTCAAAGAGAAATCACACTAAACATCGAGGTGATGCTGACTGATGTTCAGTATTTTAGAAGTTTCTGCTTCGATAGTCTTCATCTTTTTATAAGTGCAGTGGAAACTTGACCTATAAAACCTTCCTTTGTCTGGGACTGAATCCGAACGGGATGATTTTATTTCACAGAATTATTATCTCTGTATATTTCTGCCATTCTTAAGTCTGATAAACTGGCCCGTGAGATTAATCACAGCTAGCAAAAAGCAAAAACTCTCATTTATTTTCATCACGCAACAGCGGCGATAGTAATTATGAATTTAAATGAATAGCGATGCAAACATTTAGAGAAAGAAAAAGAGAACATTGAATTTTGCTCACATTCAGTGAAAGAAGAATCATTTCAGTCGTAATGAATGAACACATTCTCAAAACTCAGCAAAAACTTGTGATGAATTTCAGAATTTAGGAAGGTTTGGGGACTTCCTGGGGATCATAAATTCATAAAATAAAGCGGCTATTGTTGTGTCATTTCTCTCTGACTCTGCACTCTGTTCATCCACCAGAGATTCCTTCAACAGATTTTTGTCTAAGTCAACAAAACTGCTGCTGTTTTGCAGACATGTCTTAAAGAAATTACATTATTAAACTACTAAACGTATCTTTGCTGTTTGTTGTTTATTGTGTGGCTCCAACAGAGGCCATATTTTTAAATATTGGTCTTTGAAAATGGAAAAAAAAAGTGCAAAAATGTCAATCCAGGCTGATATAATCTCTTAATTGTTCATTATTGTAATTTTTGACAATTTGGAGCAATGATGGACAAAATTCAAGTCATTTTTGACAAATTTTCTGTCATTTCTGACTATTTTTTGCCATTTTCAACAGATTTCATGTCCAAATGTCTAAAAACTGGAACCTGTTCTGGTCAAACTTTAACACATCAGATTCTACTGATGTTAGAGCCTCAAAGGTTGGTGAAATGTCAACCAAAGACTGTATTTTAGTAGAAACATGGATCCAACCATAGATATACACTTACAGGAACTTAATGGAGACACTAGACCACATGATTCACAGTTGGTTCGCAGTCACAAACTTCAAGCTTTAAACAGAGGCGTTTTGCTGGATGTCGCATTACTTGCATTTCAACAGGACTCGTTTATCGTGTGAAGGAGCTGCAGCAGCTTTCTGTCTGCAGTTAATGTTTAAAAAAAGACCCAGAATAAAACTGCATTCAGCTCAACTCCGCTGAGAGTCCGGCTTCTCGTGCAGCTCGGTCTAAAAGTGTGGTTTTGCAGATTTAGACTCAGCATAAGTGAGTCAGAGAACAAACCTTGTGTTTATTCTGTTACTCAGCAGAACCTCAGAGAATCGGCCCACAGTTTATTCAGCTCACTTTCCACCACAGTGTGCAGTATTGTCCCGGCTCAGGCCCTCGAGGCTCCGCTCTGCCCCACATCCCATAATGCTCCTCGGCGCTGTGCATGACAAACGGTCCTGCAACGCAGTCGAATGCCTGAGCGAACACAAAACCTAATCTCACACTGCCAGACATGTGTCTCATCAAATGTAGAGTCTGGAAAAATTCAAGAACAGAAAGGAGACGAGCTGAAACGGAGGCTAAATAAATGAAATAAAACGACGGAGAAGCTGTTCGTCTGCAGCAGAAACCAAAGGACAGAAATTAATTCAAATGTGCTGTTTTGACAGAAATAAGGTGAAGAAATCAGAAAGAAGAAAACCCAAAATGATGGAGGCAAAAACAAAACAAAACACAAGAACGTGGCATGAGAAGAAGAAACAGAGACGATTAAAACTGACCAAAACATTTTAAAGAACGGGAATTTTCCTGTAGCTGTGGTGTCGAAAAATATGTATATGAAAAGTCAGAAAGTGTAAAAAAAAAATGTATTAAATTTTCACTTTTCATTTTAAGAGGCTAAAACAAAACAAAGCACAAGAACGAAGCAAGAGAGACAAATAAAACTGCAAAAAAAAGTAAATAATCTGAATTTTGCTGCAGCTCGTGTATATAAAAATGTAAAATACCAGAAAATAACTTTGCCTTAAAAATAGAATAATTTTTAAAATATTGAAATACATTTTCCAGCCCTAACTTTACACCATACCCATACATGTAAAAGGTGAAAAAAATAATCTGAGAAAATGTGAAAATTAAATAACAAAAAATCTGAGTAGACTGTAAAAAAAGAAAAGAAAAAGTTAAAACAAAAGTGTATTTTTCCAGCAGCTTGAGCAACAAAAGACTCATACACAAAAAAGAAAGCACCAAAAAACATTTAAAAAACTGATGATATATATCATAAAAACTGTATTTTAACAAATTAACAATCCTTATACATAATATACACTCATTAAAACACCTTTTTTTCAACTTTTTACTGTAAAATGTCTGTAATTACCTAAGATATCTCTCATCTAATAAATAAATCTGCATTAAATTACAGAACCAAGACTTTTTTCTCAGCTGTGACTAATTATATGTAATTTTAAAAAATATATTTACAGTATTAAACTTAATTTTAACACTTTGATATGTTAAATAAAAGGAAATATTTGTGAAACTACAATAAATGTATATTTTTATCTTCAGAAATGTCAGTTTAACTGAAAAAAACCCAGAAATGATAAAATTATTTTTTGAAAAGTTTCAGACATCAGATATTTAAATTCATTGTGTTTTTGCAATCGCATCCATATTTTCCCGTATTTCAAAAATACAAAAATTAAAGGGAAAAATCTAGCTTTTGTAACAGAAGGAATGAGTCCATAATTTATTTGTTTGTTTTTTGAGGCATTAAGATTGTTAACATTGACACAAAATTGGTCCTGTAGCCTAAAATAATCTAAAACATCCATTTATTTATGCATCACAATGAAAGAAATCATTTAGTTTGTTGTCTATCTGGAAGCTTTTTTACTCATGTACAGTCAGATGCATCGCCCTGACAGGGAAGCAGTGATATATGAGGCTGCATGAGGAAAAAAGGTGACATTTATAGATGAATTTCTGAGGATAAACCAAAACACTGGCTGACCAGATGAGTCAGTATTGATCCACAGTGAATAAATATTCCTGGCAGTGAAGCACGGAGGTGGGATAAAGTGTCTTAGTGCTGTGTTTTGCCCCAAAATAAGCTTTGTTGTCCTTCAGTTTAGATTGTTCAAGTCTCTGGAAGTCTACTGGAGGGATGGATCACCATTCTTCTACAGAAGAACTCATGTATAGTCAGATAATCGACATACAGTGAATAAACAGTCCAGACAGTGAAGCTGTGTTTCTGCTGTGTTTGGATTCCTCAAGTCTCTGGAAGTCCACTAGAGGGATGGATCACCGTTCTTCTACAGCAGAAGCTTTTATTACTCGTATAGTCAGATAATCAACATATAGGTGATGTTTTTTGTAAATTTCATATGAAAATTAATTTCAAAGCTGATATAGTTGTTGCTAGACAGATCAAACCTCTGCTTCATCCGTATTTCGTTCCGCAAATTGCTCTTATCTTCTACTTTTTGCTGAGTATTTAAATTCATCATTTTTTGGACAGAACACGCAGAAGAGAACCAGAAGAGTCTTTGTCAGAGGAGGGCATTTATTCCATTATTTCTACACTGAGGTCAGAATGAATAAGAGTTGGAGAGAGAATGAAAAGTCATGTTCAAAGAGCCGCTGCTATTATTCTCTGTCTGAAAGTGACTCTCGGCTCTAAGTGTTCCGCTTTAGGACGGCCTTGGGAGGCTGGAACCGTGAATGTCAGACTTGATTTCACACTCTGTAACTCTCCAGACTCTGTGATAGATGTGGCCCGCCGTGCACGTGCACACAGCGACGTGCACGCCCCTGGCAGACGCATGGAGACGTCAGCATGAATGATCCAGCCGAGCTCGATTTACCTCCACAGACTTACAGGTAAAACCAGTTTACAGAAAGCAGAAACTGTTTTTAACCCTCCTGTTGTCCTCATTTACAGGCACCAAAAAATATTGTTTCCTTGTCTGAAAAAAAAATCCAAAAATTCAGCAAAAACATTCCTCAAATTTATGAAAATTTGCAAAACCTTCAGGAAGGAAATTCCAATAATTCCTCAAAAGTTTCCCTTGAAAGTTTTTTTTTAAAAATCCCCCAAATTTAGCAAGAAAATTCTTGTAAATATTTTCAAAAAATGAGTAAAAATCTTCCAAAAAATCCCAAAAATATCTAAAGTGAATTCATATATATCAGTAAAACTTCTAATATTTTCTTAAGAACATTCACATAAAAATCAACCAAAATCCAGCAAAATGTGCTGGATTCTGGTTGGTTTTGTTGTGAATGTTCTTAAGAAACATTTTTAACATTTCTTTTTTTTCCACCAAAAATGTTCAAAGTTTTCCTAAAAAATGTTGAAATTTAAAACGGGTCAATTTGACCCGCAGGACGACACCAGGGTTAAACTCTGTGTTTTACCTTCACTGTAAAAGTACAGCAGCAGGTTGATACTGTAAATGTAAATAAAATAGCTTCCCATTCAGAGTCAGAGTGAACACCTCTTTGCCTGGAGGAGTTCCTTGAACAGGAGCTAGAAATAAAAGGATGGTTTTCCTTCCTCTTATCATAAACGGTCAGCGGCTCTGTAGAGGAGCTTTTTGCTAAGTGCTCGGCAATTCCATGTAAGTGCTGTTTGCTGATAATAGCAGATTACTGAAGCCTCCGTCTGTCAAAATATCAGCAGGAAAGTCAGCTCTCACAGAAACTACTTCTGAAAATGTTGAAATATGTGAGCCTCTTTTGCCATTTTTATTGTTAATATTCCAACAATCTATAGAGAATCAAACAATGACAGCTTCATTTCTCTGAAACTAGAACGGTCGAGTATTTCCTCTTATAAGCAATCAAAAGCAAAATCGTTATAAAGATTATATTGAAAATTTAGACCCCAAAACTCAAAACTCAATCCAGATGTGATTCCAGTCAATCTAACTGTGTGACAGCCACAGTTTAAGGCAGTGGGTTGTGGTAGTGCTTTCTCCTCGCTCGGCCCTGCTCTCTCTCTCTCTCTCTCTCTCTCTCTCTCTCTCTCTCTCTCTCTCTCTCCCAGGTGTGCTCATGGTGAAGCAGGCAGCAGGTGTGTTGCAGGATAATCAGCTGATGAGCTGCAGGTGGAACTGAGTGGTTGGTCTCTGAGAGTCTCCATAAAAGCAGACTGCAGCCTTCATTCAAAGCTGGACCATGGTCTAATCTCCAGTCAGTACAGGGAGTAGAACTGTCTTTGCCACCAGCCTTTTGGACTTTTATTAATCCTGTTTTCTATGTTTAGTGCAGCTGATTCCTGCCTGCTGGTCCTGGGATCTTCTAGCCTGCTGGTCCTGGGATCTTCTAGCCTGCTGGTCCTCCACTCTACCTTGGATTGTGTTCTAATGGAGGATTCCACCTCTCACCAGCTTCATCCTGGAAACCACAGGCTTCATGTGGACGGAACACTGTGGGAGAAATACCTACCTTCTATGAACTCTTGGATGCCAACAACCTTCCATGTGTTGAGTTCCTGAAAAGGGAGAGAGCTGAGAAAAGCCAGTTGTCAATGACTGAATTCCTACTCATCATGTAAGTTTCCAAGCCTTGGTATCACCAGACTATTAGTATAACATTTTGTACGTTGAATTATTACCATCTGCGTTCTGTACTTAATATTAATTGTTTTTTATGCTCTGCATAAAGTAGGTTTTACTCTGGGGATTTCTGTTCAGGATTAGTTTGAGTTCAAGCTGGGTTAGTTGTATTTTCAGTTGTTCTCCTGCCTTGGTTATACCATACGTGGGTTAACTGTAGTTTCAGTTTTCATCCTCGTGTAGTTTTCCTCCGTACCACTAGATGGTTTCTGGTTTTCTTGGTTTAATTTAGTTTCTGAGTTAGAGTTCTATTTCCAGTTCCTGTATATCTTTCTCATTGTAAATTTAGCATTGTTAAAGTCTTTTGACTGCAGTCTCCTTTCCTGCTCCTGAGCCTTTTTGTACCTGCTGTAACAAACTGATGAACATGGTTCAAAATGAGCTGAGAACAGCAGAACATTCTCAGTTCTGGGCCTATGGACTGTATCTATCTATGTCTGCATCATGGCTCCACATAGAAATCCAAACTCTGAAAAACGTATTCAAAATTAGTCCCAAATTACTTAAGATTAATCCAAATTAACGGTGTTATGCAAACACATGCAAAGAGATTGGAAAAAATGGTCAAAAACAAGTAAAAATGGTCCAGAACTATTCATAATATTCCTCAAGTGACTCAAAATTAGTCTATAGTGGTTTGATATTTGCTCAAATTGTCTGCAAAATGAAACAAAATTCATAATAAAAAAGAATTGAGCTGGGGATCTAAAAAAAAATCCTGACAGAGACGTCACAAAGATAGAAACTCAGGAGGTATGAGCTCAGATGGATCCAGCATGTTTGGTGAGAACCTGACCAGGACCACCACAGTGGATGCAGAGTCCTGACAGTGAAGCACGGAGGTGGAAGTATGATGATCTGGGACCGCATGAAGTCAAAGGTGTTGGTGACAAAAGTCAGAAAAAAACACAACAAAACATTACACGAATGATACACAAAGAACAATAATAATTTTACTAATTTACTATCTGCAGTTAATGTCTTCTCTGGAGTTTTTACACTCTGAGGGCCGGATTGGACCCTCTGGAGGACCGCTTTTGGCCAATGGGCCACAGGTTGGACAGCTTAGATATAAAATAAAGGTGATTGACTGTGACTGTGCAGTTTTGAGGTGATGATAATCTTTGACAAACACGAGGAAAATGTCGTTTTATTGAGTGCAGAACATGAAACATTTGAGGTTTTATCTGAGATGCTGATTCCTGAGAAGGTCACCGTAGACGAGGCCTGGAGTTAGAGACGAGAACCGGGCGGTGACGTGAGGAAAACACTCTGCTGACAAAGGAAACCCTTGACATTTAGCAGGTGAAACGAACGGTTTGGGGAGCAGATCGTATCAGAGGAGCAGATCACAGAGAACAGAAGCACAGCTGCTGACTAAGGCCTGAAACTCTGAACCAACATTCATTCTAATTCCTGCAGGAGACGGCAGCACGCTGGCAGCATGTTAAACACGTCCACATCCAGGATATCTCAGGACTGGAGCTAAAATTACACTGATTACACCCAGAAGAAGAAGGAGGAAGATAGGAACAGAACTAGGAGAGAGATGGACCAACACCTTCAGCTTCTCAGGACCTAAACATGTTCACAGTCTCAGTTAAGGTGATAAATTCACTGTGAATTCATTCTGACTCCTCATGGCACATATTTGCTGTTTGTTGATTTTAAAGACATTTGTAGTCATTTTTGAAGTACATTTTCTCATTTTTTGGGAGGAAGATGTTAAAAAATTGTTCTTGTAGTTGTTCTTTTCATAGTTGTGGTTGTTATCATTATGGCTGTTGTTGTTTTTGTCCTTGTTGTTGCTGTTCTTGTGGTTGTTTTTTTTGTTCTTGTGGTTGTTCTTATTATAGTTGTTGTTGTTCTTGTTGTCATTCTTGTTGTTGTTATTTTCCGTGCCGTTGTAGTTCTTGTTCATGTTTTTGTCATTGTTGTTGTTATACTTGTTATTATAGTTGTTTTCATTGTTCTTGTTATTTTTGTTGTTGTTATACCTGTTGTTATAGTAGTTTTCGTTGTTGTTCTTGTTGTTGTTGTTATTTTCTGTGCCGTTGTAGTTCTTGTTCATGTTCTTGTCATTGTTCTTGTTGATGTTGTTGTTCTTGTTATTTTTGTTGTTGTTGTCATATTTGTTATTATAGTTGTTTTCATTGTTGTTCTTGATGTCATTCTTGTTCTTGTTAATATAGTTGTTGTTGTTGTTAATATAGTTGTTGTTCTTGTTGTTTTTGTTTCTTTGTATAAGTTGCCTTGTACTTATAGTTGTTCTTGTTCTATTAGTTATTACAGTTGTTGTTTTTATTATTATCGATGTAAAGTAGTATTTTTCTGTTATAATATGTCAGGTTTAAAACCTTCACATGCTAATTAACATCATAACTAGGACTCCAGGCTCTTAGCCCCGATATTTAAACGTGTTCGGTTCATTCATCATCCAGTCTCGTTGTTTATGTCCTGGGAAGAACTTCTCTGAGAACATCTGTTGTTTAAGAACTAAAATATAAATCAGAAGCTGACTTCACCTCATTTACACACACTTTAGTGGTATAAAAACAGAACTTCTGGCGCTCAGAGCTGAATGTAGAACCTGAATAAACTAAAACCTGATCTGGTTCTGAGCTCAGAACCGTTTCCCAGCGTCTGAGGGTGAAAATGACGTCATCTCACCTGGTCTCCAGGTAACGGAGGTCACCGTTACTCATCCCTCCATGTGATTTTATCGTTTTCTCCTCATCCTGTCATCCATCAGCACAGAGCTGCTGCTCCAGTAATAAGACGCTCATTATCCAGCTCATATTATTCATTATATATTTATTATCGGTGGTCGGAGGCCTGCAGCAGCTGGAGGTGGTGAATCCGGCCAGACGTGTAAAAACGTCTCCAGACTGAAGCTCGTCCATCTTTCTTTGCTTCTCATCAGCTGATTGCATCCATCAGACGGACTAGAGGAGGCTCTGATTGGCTTTTCATCACCGACACTCTTCTTTTATTTAACCTGGCAGAGATGAAGTTCTGATTTAAAGTGTCAGCGAGGGGAAAATTAGGTTCAGGAATAAAAAAAATCCAGTTCCACACCTGAGGATGGAGGAAAAATCCTCAGCAACAACTTAAAATCATTTCTGCTGCACCTGAAAGTAAAACTGAACAGAATCATGTCTGCTGTGATTTAATGTCCACATTTAAAATCATATAAAATCAAATCAACTGCATTTTTTAATTGAGGTGAACAGTGTTTCTTGTGGATTTGTTTGCGACGCATCATAAAATGTTTTTAAAATCAAGATATCTGTCAGAAATAGTTTTCTCAGTTCAGTTTTACTTCTTTTTGTTTAGTTTCTACTAAACAAAAATGAGATAAATGACACGAAACATAATTTTGCATCTCGTTTTTGTTATTTTATGTCTCGTTTTTGACGTTTTGCATCTCATATTTGTAATATTTTGTGTTTAAATTTTGTGTTTTGCTTTATGAGTTGTTTTTTCTCTCATTTTTTGTCATTTTGTGGGTTTTTGTCTTGCTGGTTTGTTTGCTTCATTTTTTTGTCGCCTTGTCATTTATTTGTTTAATTTTTTGTTTTGTTTCGTGTGGTTTGTCTCGGGGGCTGCACAGTGGTGTAGTGGTTAGCACTTTCACCTTGCAGCTAGAAGATCCCTGGTTCACGTCCCGGCTTTCCCGGGATCTTTCTGCATGGAGTTTGCATGTTCTCCCTGTGCATGCGTGGGTTTTCTCCGGGTACTCCGGCTTCCTCCCACAGTCCAAAAATATGCTGAGGTTAATTGATCATTCTAAATTGCCCGTAGGTGTGAATGTGAGAGTGATTGTTTGTCTCTGTATGTAGCCCTGTGACAGACTGGTGACCTGTCTAGGGTGTCCCCTGCCTTCACCTGAGTCAGCTGGGATAGACTCCAGCCCCCCCATGACCCTAGTGAGGATTAAGTGGTGTATAGATAATGGATGGATGGATGGATGGATGGATGGATGGATGGGTCGTTTGTCTCGTTTTTGTTGTTTTGTTTCTCATTTTTGTTATGTTGTGTTTCTTTTTTGTCTCATTTGTGTTGTTTGTCTAATTTCTTGGCACTTTGTAACTTTTTTATCTTATTTTTTGTCTCTTTTGCAATTTATTTCGTGCCGTCTATCTTATTTCTGGTCATTTTGTGTTGGTTTGCTTCTATTTCAGGTCAATTTGAATCTCTTTGAGATAATTTTCACAAAGAAATTCACCTTTTTTACGTCTATTTTCTGAGTTTTGTCTCTTTGTTTTGGAGTTAAATCTCATCAGGTAGGGTTTTTATGTGCTAGTATTCGTTTTCCATTTATTTTGTGTTGGTCTGAGTCTCTTTCTGGTCGTTTTGTGTTGGAAAAACGAGACGGAAGCAACAAAAATCCAACTTTAGGTTCAGAGAGTTCATGTCTATTGAGTAGTTTAGCTTTCGGTGTCCCACTTAGAGTAGATTTAAAGACTTTTTTATCTAGAATTCTGTGTTTTCTGTTTAGTTTTTTTGCATTAGAAACGTCAGACAGACGGTCCAGCCTTTGGATCTTCTGCTGGAGTTTAAATCCTGAATCATAAACTGAAATATTTGGAGCTAACGTCGGCCAGCAGCTCCATTAGCCTCTTCACCGCTCTGATTTAAGCCTCTTGGATGTTTATTTTATTGATAATCAAGGATAAATCTCTTATTAATACCTGCCAGCCAATTAAGGAAACCAGCCAGAGCAGCGTCCGGCCGGCCAGACGTCGTTAAATCCGTCTCCTCTAACCTCCACCGTAATGTGTTCCTAATCTCAGCCACAGCATCGATCTGGGGAACGAGTTAAAACTTTATTTCCACTCAGGATAGATCAGTGAATTCATGTTTTTGTATGAATCACATCAACCAGAGGGATTTAGGAGGCAGTTTGTGTGTTTGTGTCTGTTTTCTGGGATGTTTTAGACTTTTAAAAGTCAGGATTTGTTTGAAGGTGCATCAAGGTGGAGTTCAGGGGTGTCCAACATGAGGCCCGCGGGCCAAAAGTGGTCCTCCAGAGGGTCCAATCCAGTCCTCAAGAGGGTCCAATCCGGTCCTCCAGAGGGTCCAATCCGGCCCTCAAACTGTAAAAATTCCAGAGAAGACATTAACTGCAGATTGTAAATTAGTAAAACTATAAATTTAAAATCATTTCTAGACCATGACAAGTTGTTTTATCATATTTATGACACTTTGGAGGGTTGATATTAGGGTTAGGTTTAAACTTAACCCTCCTGTTGTCCTCATTTACAGTCACCAAAAAATATTATTTCCTTGTCTGCAAAAAAATCCAAAAATTCAGCAAAAAAATTCCCCAAATTTCTGAAAATTAGCAAAACCTTCAGGAAGAAAATTCCAATAATTCCGTAAAATTTTTGTTTAAAAAAAAAAAATCACCCAAATTTGGCAAGAAAAATCCTGTAAATAAAAAAAATTAGTAAAAATCTTCCAAAAAAAAATATTTAAAATATCTAAAATGATTCCACATATATCAGTAAAACTTCTGATATTTCCTTTAAGAACATTCACATAAAAATCAACCAAAATCCTGTGAAATTCACTGGATTTTGGTTGATTTTTTTAGTGAATGTTCTTAAGAATCATTTCTAACTTTTCTTTTTTTCCACCAAAAAATGTTCAAAGATTTTTCCAAGAATGTTGAAAATGTGGACATCAGAAGTTTCACTGTGAAAATATATTTTTTTCTCACATTTTCAAACTTTAAAACGAGTCAATTTTGACCCGCAGGATGACAGGAGGGTTAACCCTAACCCGGTCCTGGTCCTGGTTCTGGTTCTGGAGTGTTTCCATGAAGGATTCCTGATGGTTTGAGCACAGCGCTGCCTCTAATGTAGAACATGATAACTCAAGGACATGGCTGTCGTATGTTCATACACTCACGCGTGTGCAGCGTGATCATCCATTATTCATGCATGTGATAGTAATGAGCTCGCCGGTCAGACGTGTGATTGATGCTGCTGTGTTTGTGTCTTTAACGACAGGTATGACAAGGTTAAAACGTTCCAGGTAAACAGAAAAACCATGGCTGATGGATAGAGGGAAGGACGGCTGGTTTCAGAAATGTGGTTCAGGAGGATGAGTGAAAGGAAGTGTTGGTTTTAGCTGTCTGACGTTAGAAAGATGGTTCAGGAAGTGTTGGTTTTAGCCGTCTGACGTTAGAAAGACGGTTCAGGAAGTGTTGGTTTTAGCCGTCCGACGTTAGAAAGACGGTTCAGGAAGTGTTGGTTTTAGCCGTCCGACGTTAGAAAGACGGTTCAGGAAGTGTTGGTTTTAGCCGTCCGACGTTAGAAAGACGGTTCAGGAAGTGTTGGTTTTAGCCGTCCGACGTTAGAAAGACGGTTCAGGAAGTGTTGGTTTTAGCCGTCCGACGTTAGAAAGACGGTTCAGGAAGTGTTGGTTTTAGCCGTCCGACGTTAGAAAGACGGTTCAGGAAGTGTTGGTTTTAGCCGTCCGACGTTAGAAAGACGGTTCAGGAAGTGTTGGTTTTAGCCGTCCGACGTTAGAAAGACGGTTCAGGAAGTGTTGGTTTTAGCCGTCCGACGTTAGAAAGACGGTTCAGGAAGTGTTGGTTTTAGCCGTCCGACGTTAGAAAGACGGTTCAGGAAGTGTTGGTTTTAGCCGTCCGACGTTAGAAAGACGGTTCAGGAAGTGTTGGTTTTAGCCGTCCGACGTTGGAAAGACGGTTCAGGAAGTGTTGGTTTTAGCCGTCCGACGTTAGAAAGACGGTTCAGGAAGTGTTGGTTTTAGCTGTCTGACGTTGGAAAGATGGTTCAGGAAGTGTTGGTTTTAGCCATCTGATGTTAGAAAGATGGTTGAGGACGGACGCTCTGAGAGCAGATCTATTAGTCTGACTAACAGGAAGTAGACGTAGGGGACGAGGCCTTCATTGGTCAATCATTTCACCTGGTTTTATCCTCCTTAAACCTGAAATTGTAAACTCCTGTTCAGGATTTCATGCAGTAAAGCAGCTTTAAATGTGTTTTTTTTATATAAATAATTCATGCTAATCTCATTAAGCCACGCTGCATGTAAATGTTCCACCAAAACAATCCCAACTGTAACAATAAATAACCATAAAATTTAATTATTTAAAGATTTTTTCAAATTTTTGACAGAAACAAATAACTAAAGTACAATATGTAAAAAAAAATACATCAGAATAAAATCAAAGTAATGAAATACAATGAATAAAAAGCAGCAAGTTGTTGTTAATCACTGATGTTGTTTGTTTGACAGGAGAAGATCTGTTGTTTGTTTTTTATTCTTGTTTTACTGTGATGAAGTCGTCAGACGATGAGTTTCTGAGTTTAATTCTCTCTCCTCTTGGCAGCGATTCTTCCACTTTGTTTCCTTTTCCTCCGAGTTTTCAGGTAAAACCTGGAGAACTGACAGGACAGGTGAGCTCTTGGATCCAGTTTGAAGCCGTTTTAATCAAATTAATTAAACTTCGCTTTGTGCTTTTTGGAAAGGTTTGGTAGGAAATAGCTTGGGGAGCTCCCAGTTATTAAAAATATGAACATAGTGGAGCTAAATAAACCAGAAACTCTTTACAGGTGTGTGTTTACCAGAACATGATGAAATGTAGTGATTAATTAACATTAATGCAAATTTAGGTCCATTTCCCTTCACTTATTTTGCAAGACAATGTGGGTTTTTTTGGGTTTTGTCACCTAAAAACTGACAGATTTTATTGAATTTATTAATTGTAATTATTATTATTTTAAATATATTTAGATAGACAGATAGACAGATAGATAGATAGATAGATAGATAGATAGATAGATAGATAGATAGATAGATAGATAGATAGATAGATAGATAGATAGATAGATAGATAGATAGATAGATAGATAGATAGATAGATAGATAGATAATTAATAAAATAAAATTCTGAAATTCTAAATCCTAAATTCTAAAATTCTAATTCTAATAACCATAATGTTTAATTGAAATTTCATCCCACTGTATATTTAAACATTTTTTTAAAAAGCATTTATTTTGTCAAAAGTCGATCGTAGGTAACGTATGTTTTTAAAAATACATGGTGATCTTCAGAAACATTAGCCGAGTTTTGTATGTGAATAAATTAATGATAAAATAAAGATTATTTTTCAGTTTCTCAGTCATACAGTTTCCCATCACAATGCTTCCAGAAAATCTCCATACAATTATGAAACGTTTTCTCTTCTGCCAACATTTTATGGCTTAAAATAAAGACTAAAATATAAATATCTGCAGATTTTACATGGAGTAACTTCTGAATAATCTCGAACGTACTGAAAATATCTGGACCGAGACAGGAACTTCAAACTAAATGAAATTACCAAGAAAATATACATTTACATAAATGAATGTAGGTTATTAAATATATAAATATTCTTTTATTGTTATTTCAGTTGTTTAAAAAAAAAACCTGGAGTATCAGAAACTTTTCTTGGATGCTTTGATGTTTTTTATTCACTAGAGGAAGAAATTTATGAGTTCTTTCTTCCAGATTTTGTGCAGGAGGATGGATAAATGTCTGCAGAATGTATTCCTTACTTAATAAGTTCATAAATCTTCTTTAAATCATGCTCTTTTAGCCTGAGTTGACCTGAAACCGACATGTGGAGGATTCATGAGCCTCAGAGAAAATGTTGTTTTTCCCGTCATGACAATCTGAGGTTTGAACCTTCAGGTCAACGCTTTTATTTTGAAAGGGAGAGCTGTTTATTACTTGAAGCATTCTTGTGTTGCAACACGACGAGCTTCTGGTGAACTTTTCTGTTTTTCCTCCAGTGGAATCAGCAGACGGAGACAGAAAAGGACGTTTATTCTCTCTGTCAGGCTGATGTGTTTTCTGCTGGCAGGAAATCAGGAGGGAAGAACAGTTCCAGGGGAAAAAAAGAGAAAACTTTCACAGTGTTTTCATTCCATTGAAAACACTGTTATCACACTTCACTCTGGTTCCCACAGTCCAGCTTCATGTGTGAAGGTTTCTGCTGCTCACCTTCCTTTATTTCTCCACTTCTTAATCCATTCTTTTGGAAGTACCCCGGAGGAAACGTTTATTCTCATCCAGACAAGCAGCTTTCAGTCCTTCTGTGTTAGAATCCAACCAGAAACCACTGGTTACTGTGAAGAAATAATGTAGATTTCAGCAAAAAATCAACTAAAATTGACATTTTTTTTAGTTGTTTTTTGTCAAAATATACACATCAGGGCAGATTTATTTGTAGATTTTATTTAAATAAAATTTTTCACACAAATAAAATGCAATTATTATCTCAATTTTATTATTTATTGTATTTTAATAAATTATGATCACATTAGGTGTAAAATATGGACTTCTGCTGAAGAGACACGATCAGCAATATAAACCCTCTGATCTCTGTATTGATCAGATCAATGAGGTCAAAGGTTTCCAAACTGCAGCATCCATCCATGCATCCATCCATCATTCATCCATCATCCATCTATCCATCCATCCATCCATCCATCCATCCATCCATCCATCCATCCATCCATCCATCCATCCATCCATCCATCCATCATCCACCATCCATCCATCCATCATCCATCATCCATCCATCATCCATCCATCATTCATCATCCATCCATCATCCATCCATCATCCATCTATCTATCCATCCATCATTCATCCATCCATCATCCATCCATCAATCCATCATCCATCATCCATGATCATCCATCATCCATCCATCCATCCATCCATCCATCCATCCATCCATCCATCCATCCATCCATCATCCACCATCCATCCATCCATCATCCATCATCCATCCATCATCCATCCATCCATCATCCATCCATCTATCATCCATCCATCCATCATCCATCTATCCATCCATCCATCGTTCATTCATTCCTCATCATGCATCATCCATCATCCATCCATCATCCATCCATCCATCCATCATCCATCCATCATCCATCATCCATCTATCCATCCATCCATCCATCCATCCATCCATCATCCATCTATTCATCCATCCATCATTCATCCATCCACCATCCATCCATCCATCATCATCCATCCATCCATCATCCATCATCCATCCATCCATCCATACATCATCCATCCATCATCCATCCATCCATCCATCCATCCATCCATCCATCCATGCACCCATCCTCAGCTCTTTCAGCTCCTGAGTTTCACTTTTTGCATTAAATGTAATATTAAGATGATGAAACAAAAAAAGAAAAACAGTTTTTATGTTTGTAGGCATCAATTATTCTCCAACCTGGGTTTGAAGCGAGGCAGCCAGGCTCACCACTCAGCTGCGAATAAATTAAGTCCTCCTGACATTTTCCTCCCACTCCAAGAAATCTACTTGTGCCTAATGTGCTTTTGGTAGTAGTAATATCCCTTCCTCTGTAGTCCTTTGTGTTTGACATTTTAATAAAGCGCTGCATTGTTAGAGCACACTCCCACTCTTCCCCCGTCTCTTTCAAGCTCGCGCTCTTTTATGTTCTTGCTCCGCAGAGATTGTCGTCAGCAGATTGCCTCGTATGAGATCAGTTCTGTCTGACAGCGAGAAGCAGAGGGAGGACGGAAGGAAGACGCTTCACCAGGAGTTTGATGCAGCAAGAGGGAGGGATGAACGAAAGCAAATTATGTGTGACTGATGAGAGCAAATGAGAGAGCAGACTGTGGAGATACGGAACCAAAGAGGAGGCTGAAGGGAAGCAGAATCACAGGACGAACCAGCAGACATGGGTGTAGTTTAGAAACATCAGGAGGAAAAACAACCTGTACACTGCTGCTTCCTGAAGAAATGAGGTGCAAACATGGATGGCAGTTACAAAAAAAGGTGCTAAAATGTTGATATTCACACAATGAATGTGCAACAATGTTGATAATAACAAATAATATGCAAAAAATATTGATATTTACACAATAAACATGCAAAATTGTTTGAATTTACATAATAAAGGTGCAAAATTGCTTTTATTTGCGCAAAACAGTTGTAAAAATGTTGGTATTTACACAATAAAGGTCAAATATTGTTGGAATTTTCAAATAATGTGCAAACAGTGTTGGTATTTGCAAAATAAACATGCAAAACAATTGGTATTTACACAGAAAAGGGGCAAAATTCACACAATAAAAGTGTGAAATTGTATTTAGGTGCAAAAATGGTTGGTATTTACAATAAAGGTTCAACATTGTTGATATTTACACAGTAAAGATGCAAAGTTGTTGGTATTGGGATAGTAAAGGTGCAAAATTTCTAGTATTTGCACAATAAAAATGCAAAGTTGTTGGCATATGCCCAAAAAAGGTACAAAATTGTTAGTATTTACAATAAAAGTGCAAAATTATTGATTGCTGCCTCATTTCCTTCTGAGATGTTATGTGTCGATACAGTTCAGACGATGCCACGGCCTGAAAACTCTTCATGTTGCTCTTCAATTTTAGCTTCATCGAGGAGGAGGAGGAGAAGAAGAAGAAGAAGAAGAAGAAGAAGAAGAAGAAGAAGAAGAAGAAGAAGAAGAAGAAGAAGACGAAGAAGAAGAAGAAGAAGAAGGGAGACAAATCTGGAGAGGTGAGAGCTACAGTTGTGTTGTTGTGGCCAAAAATCCTGCTTGTAATCTTCTGTATCTTCTGTAATCTGTCCCGGTTTTTAACCAAATATTCTCCCTCAGAACTTCAGGATCTTACAGTAGAACTCTCTCAAGATTAAAGAGGATGAATTTGTGGAGCACAACCAATAAAACAGTGAGAAACTTCTGGTGTACTTTCATCTGATGCCTCTTTTCCAACGTTAAACTGTTGTTTCTTCTCCTGATGGTAGTTGCAGACCCTCCTCATGAAGACCCTCCACATAAAGGTTAAACCATCCAGCTGCTGACAGAAATCTGAAATGTGCACCTATGAGTGTTTACGAAAATGAGTCCCAATGACAGAACAACGTCAGATGTCCACTAACTGTACATCCTCTGTTCCTTCAGTCTCCTCACATCTCACTTCTTCCCACCAGAGATTCAAGTGAAGGATGTTTTAAACAAAATGAGAAATCCTCACCTAAAACAAATATCATTTAATTACATAAACATTGTTTTAATGGAAATAAAATCTTTAGCTGAGATTCAGGAGATCAACCACACCCCAATCTTTCCACTTCCTGTCATACGTCTATATGTACTATTCTGACTTTACTATTCTGGTTCTCCTTGTGCCCAACCCATGCTCCCCATACTTCTACCTCATTTTCCTCTCCTCTCCTTTTCTAGGGGGTCTGATCTCAGACTAAGCTTTTTGCCCAACTACTAGTACCACAACTACTCCATAACAGAACCTTTAAACAATTGCTGAAGTTAGTTCTTCCCTTTAAAGTTTTCTAAAGTTAAAGTTTTTATCAGAACCAAGAAACGTGAGCACATTACTGCTGTTTCAGCTCCTTTAAACCGACTCCAGTATGTTTTAGGACAGATTTTAAGATTTTTTTGGCCATTTTCCTGGTCATATTTCTGACCTTTTGGTATTTTATTTATGAGTATGCACTCTGAAATCCTCCATCAGAGTTTTTGTTTTTGATTTCAGGGCCTGGCTGAAAGGATACAGAGCATTTAAAAGTTCTGAAATCAGAAATCAGACTTTCATCTCAGCATCTTTTTTTATTTTATTTGACGTTCAATTTCCCTTGAACTGCCCTTTATTTCTTCCAGTCATGTTTTACCTTTTCTCTCTTGGTTTTTATTCACCATGTTGTGTTTTTTTATGTCTTTTGCTGCCTTGTGAAGCACTTTGTTGCTTACAACAACTTTATAATTGGAGATTATTGGAGTTATTTCTGTTCTTTTTATTCGACAACAAAGAGAAAATGATTCTCGCTTCCTTTATTGTCCCATATTTTAATGCTCGTTCTGTGGAATCCAGTGACACCGAACAGTCAGCAGGAATGGGAGCTGGTTGTTCTGCAGCAGGTAAAGTAATTAACCCAGATACAGTTTGTTCTGCTGGCGCTTCATATTCCAGGTGAATCCTTCCAGCTCGGCTACAGAGGAGGTAATTAACGGACTTACGGAGGGAATACGACTATATTAGATCCTGGATGAGTGGTCCTGTGGGACGGTTTGTTCTCGTTCTTTCATTCTCTTTTCCTTTCACACGCCTCCATTCTTTTCAGTTCAGCATCTCCCTGGTTTCATTTCCAACCCCCCCTCACTTCGTCGCTTCATCCCGCCTCAGGACATCCACCATGATGGCTTCATTTCCTGGGTCGAGGAAGTTTCTTTATTAGCTCGTCCTAATGGCTCCCGACCACATCTTCAGCCTGTATTTAACAGGACTATTAGCCTGACGAGTCCACAAGTGGTTGATTGAAAAAGCATTTTGTTTCTCGGAGCTTTTAGCCGTCGATCCGTCGCTATCGCTCCTGATGTTTTCTGTTTTGTGTCGTCGGTAAGTGGTTGCGTCTGAATGTTGGCTCAAGGATCGACTTCCCCTTTCAGTCCTTAAGTGTTGCTTCTGTCGGCATTCAGCATCGCGCTCCATTATCCGGGCGGTATTTAACCGCCAGGTCCAGCGGCAGCTTTATGAATACCAACAAATGATGAGTTCTTCTGGCTGTCGAAGCTTCTTTTCTCCTCTTATGCTGCTGGAGAGGAAGATTTCACTTAAAATGGAAATTAAAAGATGCATTTTCCCTCAGAGTTTCCTTGTAAGAATGATGAGGACAAACTGGAAAGCTGAAAAACTGATTTAAGGTTAAAACGACAGAGGCATCATTAAAAAAATTAAATATATAATTATATTTATTTACAAAGCATATTTAGAACAACTTCAATTTAAAGATCGGCAGCAACAGGAAATAAATGCAAAAGGAAGACAGGATTAAAACCTATAGAGTCAAACTAAAAGAAAACAAAATAGTCGAAATTATTACTAAAAACTATTACTATAACTATTACTAAAAATGAAGACCATTACAAGCAACCAAAAGCCATGAAAACATGCAGTTCTTCAGATTTTTCATGAAAATTTGGCGTAGAGGAGGATTTTTTTCAAAGCAAAAGAATGACTATTTCAAATGTAACATAAATAAACAAATATATTTAAAACAATGTGGTAGCAATGCAAAATATGTACAAAAAAAGTGTAAAATTAAATTAAATAGCCTAAACAAGACAAACCAGGATAGTCGTTTGTAAGATCAAATTCTAAGAGAAAATAAACACAAAATACCCAAAATTAAGACCATTAAAGGCAACCGAAATGCATGAAAACATGATAGTCGAGATTTTTCTTTAATATGTCAGAGAAATGCAATTCCAAATGTAATTTATATGAACAAATATATTTACCTAAAAACACCTGAGATGATCAAAGCGCTGCATGTGTTGTCAATCAGGCAACAACAAAAAAATAAAAATGAATGAATGAAAATAAGCATAAGTACATAAGTATAAAATACTAAAACAAAGCCAAACAGTGCAGCATCTTAAATGATCAAAATCTAGGATAAAATGAATATATATTAGTAAAAATTACATATTGAAATTTTGAGATTTTTTCAGTTTTTATTACAAGACAATGAATCTTTATATATAATAGAATGTAAATACACAAAATGTACAAAATTATAATGTAATTATAGATATTTAAACATATAATAAAGAGGGATTCATATCTAGTGCATCTCTCAAGGTAGAAGAAAAACATTTGTTAGAATGAACTGAAATTAATAAAAAGCACATTTATTGTCAAAGTTGGGTTGAATCTTACATCTAGGGGTGATATTTTCCAACATACGGCATATTTAGGTGAATTTAAACAGTTTTTTTGCCGTTCTGTTGGAGCACAATGTTCGGAGATTTCAAATTCCAACAATTTCGAGCTATATGCTGATTTTTTTTTTTTTTTTTGCGACAAGAGATCTGGTCTATTTTACGCTCAAGTATGCATTTTAAAATCCTCTGCCAGAGGTCTTTTGTTGATTTAGGACCTGGATGAAAGGATACACAGTCTTCACTATCTGAGAGCTTTTCTTGATTTTGTTGAGTTCCCATTTCCTTTGAACTGTCCTTTATTTCTTCCAGTAATGTTTTTACATTTTCCCTGTTGGTTTTTATTCAACGTGTTGTGTTTTTATGTCTTTTGCTGCCTCGTGAAACACCTAAATAAAGATTATTGCTATTATTACTGTTCTTCAAACTGGCTTCCAGTATGTTTTAGTCAAAGTCAAAGTCAGCTTTATTGTCAAGTCTTCAATATGTACATGACATACCAAGAATCGAAATTACGTTACTCTCTCTTCGTGCAACAGTAGACATTAAAGACATTAAAGTAGACATTAGGACAGGTTTTAGGATTTTTATGGCCTCTTTTCTGCTTAAATTTCCAACTTTTTTGTACCTTTAGCACCTGTATGCACTTTAAAATCCTCCATCAGAGGTCTTTTGTTGGTTTATGACCTGGCTGAAAGGAAACAGAGTGATTACAGGCTCTGAAGTGAGAAATCAGACTTTTATTTGAGAGCCTTTCTTGATTTTATTTATGTTTCGATTTCCCTTGAACTGTCCTTTATTTCTTCCAGTCATGTTTTTACCTTTTCTCTCTTCGTTTTTATTCACCGCATTGTTGTTTTTTATGTCTTTTGCTGCCTTGTGAAGCACTTTGTTACCTAAAAGTTCTTTCAAATAGAGATTATTGGAGTTATTTCTGCTCTTTTTATTCAACAACAAAATGAAAGTGATTCTCCAGCTTTTCACGTTCTTTATTGTCCCATATTCTGTCCCGTGTTTTTCATTTCAAGGCTAGAAAACACACATATATTACACTAAATACTCTGTAGAGGACGACGAGGCGACTCCAGTGACCCGACTTGTCCTGTTTTTTGTTTTTCTGTGTGTCGGTGGAATAAATGCTGCAGAGATAAGTCAGATTAACGTATTTGTCTCCAGTCGTATCAGTTCTTTTGTTGGCTGCGTCGAGGAATCTGGAATGAAAAGGTGATAATGAAGAGCTGCTGAGAGAAAACGCAAACCTGCTGCTGCTTCTTCTTCTTCTTTTTTCTCTTTATCGGCATCCTTTAAGGCTGAATTATTGAAAACATAAGGTCAGAAGGATGGATGTCAACGAGTCACTGCTCGGCTCCTCTCGCCGATTACGTCTAAAGGTCAATTGGCCTTTGACTTTCAGCTAAAAAGAAGCTCTCGCCGTCATCTCCACCAGGCTTTCCATGTGTTTTAAAAGGTTTTCTGAGGACTGAATGGAGATGTCTGGTGTTTTATTCGTATTCACGGAGGGTCAACAGTTTTCATCTGACCTGTCAGGCATCTTTTTCAGCACGATGTGAAATATTTTCTGGTGCAGAGCAAAAACAAAAAGCCAGAAAATGAACCAGAATTTTAATTATATTTACCAGATTAAAAATATTTGAGGTCTCATTGGTTCTAAATAGTCTCGGGATAAAAATTGCACATAAAAGTGTGAATTAAAACAAAAAGACAAAAAGAAAACACAAAATGACAAAAACGAGAAACAAAATGACAAAAACATGAGACAAATGCCAAAAGTCAGACAAAAAAGTCAAAAAAATAGCAAAAACAAGACAAATTATTACAAAAATAAGACACAAAACGACAAAAGCAAGGAACAAAAATGACAAAAAAATTAGACAAATGACACAAGAGAAAACAAAAAGAGACAAAGAATTTGACAAAATAGTTATAATAGAAAGAGAGAAAAATTACACAAAACGTGACAAAAAACAACAAAAACAAGACATAACACTACAAAAACGAGACACAAAATGACAAAAACTGTCGTTTGTCTCATTTTTTGTCATTTTGTGTCTAATTCTGGGTGAAAACAAAAAAGAGACACAAAATTTTATTAAAAACTTGCAAAGCAACAAAAAAATTGACAAAAAAAGAGAAAACATTACACAAATGACGCAAACAAGACAAAAAGGAAACACAAAATGACAAAATTGAGACTCAAAATGACAAAAACGAGAAACAAAATGACAAAAATCTGAGACAAACAGCAAAAGTCAGACAAAATATTACAAAAACGAGACAAAATGACAAAAAGGGACGTTATCATGTGCAGGAAGTGCTTTTATTTTGGAGGATTCACAAAATCCGAGAAGTTTTCCTGTCAGGTTTTTCCTCTGTGACTCTTCCTGCTCCGGGTTTGAGTTCTGCAGCATTATGATCAAATCAGCGGCGATAAAACAACAACTGTAGATGTTTAATTACATGAAGGCGTTTGTAAGAAGCTGCAGATCTCAGATCTAATGATGATGATGAGATCTAGTGAGCCGAGGGCCCAGCAGAGTCCCAGGACCACGGACAATTAGCCAGGAGAATCATCTCACTTCTGGCTTCATCTGCCTCTTTTTGTCTCTTTGTGGATAAAAGCCGGCCGATATGTGAAATAAAACTCATCAGACGGAGACTTTTAGCTTCTTGTTGAGTGGTCAGAATCAGCAGTGAGTGGGCAGAAAATCCGGCTTTAGCAGAAATATATAGAATATATTTAGAGATATATAGAAATATATATATATTTTTTTATATATATATATATATATATATATATATATATATATATATATATATATATATATATATATATATATATATATATAATATATATATAAAACGTGGAAATTCACCACAAAATCGGTCAAATTTAACATGAAAAGGACCCAAAACTACCAGTGACAAAAACTCAAATTTCACACAAGAAACATGCAAAATAACCACAAAAAGACACAAATTCACCCCAAAAACAGCCAAAACTACCCAGAAAGTTCAAATATGCCAGCAAAAGCATGCAAAATTACCCCAAAAAGAACCAAAATGAACATGAAACAGGTGACACTGGCTGCCAGAGTTACCTGCAGACACAATTCTAAGGTCTTTTTTTCATCAAACAGCCTCAAAAATATACCTAACAAACATAAATCTTCTGTCAGACTCATAGGCAGCTATAACCTGATGATGGATGTCAGAGGTTTAATGTCTCCTTACTTTGTACCATCACAGCTATAATGGGACGTGTTAATTCCATTTCCTGCACATGATTCTGCACCAAAAATCACAAAAGTATGGAAATGGTGAAAATGTTGTGTTACTCTCATTTCATTTTCTCTTGAATAAAAATATCATAAGTCACCCAAGTTTCATTGTTTCTTTCATATTTGTATCTGCAGACAACACACGTTTTAAGAAAATATCTACTGAGAGGATATGAACAGGTACAGGAATGTGAAACAGATGAAATACTACCAAGTGTTCGGATTAATAGGTTTGGCTACGTGTACTAATGAGGGTTACACTATTAAATCATTTCTGTATTCTGTAGATTTTTTTCTATATTATATTTTATATATTTTTATATTAATTTTATTTTATTTTATTTTACTTCACTTCATACCCTAATATTCTGTGTTCTGCTGCTGTAACAATAATAATAAAATCATTTATGAATAGGTCTAAGTGAAGTTTTTTAAAGAATAAATCCTTCTACAGTTGCTTCAGTTTTCAGAAATACTTGTTTTTTACCCTTAAAGTGAATCTGATGCTGCAGAAAGATTCATATCCAGTGTGTGTTTTTTATTTTTTCTATTCATTGTTCGTCCTTATCTGATGCTAACAACAACAGAGAGGGATTGTGTGTCGGCCTTATCAGATTCTACCGTCTTTTATCAGGATTAGGGATTAAAAGATTACACCGACATATAATCTGATTAGCTGCTTCATTATTAAACCCACAGACCCCCGGCTGAGACTGAGAGCAGGTCAAACAGTCAAACAGTCAAACAGTAAAACAGTAAAACAGTCAAACAGTCAAACAGTCAAACAGTAAAACAGTCAAACAGTAAAACAGTCAAACAGTAAAACAGTCAAACAGTCAAACAGTCAAACAGTAAAACAGTCAAACAGTAAAACAGTCAAACAGTCAAACAGTCAAACAGTCAAACAGTCAAACAGTAAAACAGTAAAACAGTCAAACAGTCAAACAGTCAAACAGTAAAACAGTCAAACAGTCAAACAGTCAAACAGTAAAACAGTCAAACAGTAAAACAGTCAAACAGTCAAACAGTCAAACAGTAAAACAGTCAAACAGTCAAACAGTAAAACAGTAAAACAGTAAAACAAACAGTCAAACAGTCAGACAGTAAAACAGCAAAACACAGTAAAACAGTCAAACAGTCAAACAGTCAAACGGTAAAACAGTCAAAGAGTAAAACAGCAAAACAGTCAAACAGTAAAACAGTAAAACAGTCAAACAGTCAAACAGCCAAACAGTCAAACAGCCAAACAGTCAAACAGTCAAACAGTAAAACAGTAAAACAGTCAAACAGCCAAACAGCAAAACAGCAAAACAGTCAAACAGTCAAACAGTCAAACAGTAAAACAGCCAAACAGCCAAACAGCCAAACAGTCAAACAGTCAAACAGTCAAACAGTCAAACAGCCAAACAGCCAAACAGCCAAACAGCCAAACAGTAAAACAGTCAAACAGTAAAACAGCCAAACAGCCAAACAGCCAAACAGTCAAACAGTCAAACAGTAAAACAGTCAAACAGTCAAACAGTAAAACGGTCAAAGAGTAAAACAGCAAAACAGTCAAACAGTAAAACAGTCAAACAGTCAAACAGTAAAACAGTCAAAGAGTAAAACAGCAAAACAGTCAAACAGTAAAACAGTCAAACAGTCAAACAGTCAAACAGTCAAACAGTCAAACAGTAAAACAGTAAAACAGTCAAACAGTCAAACAGTCAAACAGTCAAACAGTCAAACATAGCTTCACACGTTTACAGAAAAGTGTTCATTTAAAGAAGAACTTCTTCTCCTTAATTACTGCAGTAAGTGACTCAGTGGAAATTAGCTTTTTGGTTGTGGAGTACAGGCAGATCCAGACTGAATCAGTTCAGCAGTCTCTATGAATTTTTTATTCATTCATATTTTGATTTTTGACGTTATTTTCTCTGATTTTACGCTTAATGAATATTCCATCATTTTTTAACGTATTTCTTCAAGCATTCAAGCATTTTTTTTAAGGTGTGGTCATCGTTTCTGCCAGCGTTCATGTCATCGGTTGGCGTCAAATAAAGACTTAGAGCTGGAAAATCTCCCCAGAGAATCAGAACCAGGTTGAATGTGTTGGATTTGCTCCTGCAGCATGTTAAACCTCATGTCGGTGCTTTAAAACATGCGTTTGACCTTTTTATCCTTCACAGATTGTCTTATCTCATGTGCAGCATTTGGGGAAAAGACTTTTTAACGGTGAGTTTAGGAGGAGAACGTTGAAAGGTCACTTCCCTCCAGACGGTCTTTGGAAGCTGCTTCAGAAAAACAAACTGGATCCCATCGAGGCAAAAAGGAATTCTTCATGAAGCCTTTAGAGGCCAGAAAACATCGGCTCTTCCCTCTCTTTGTTGCTGTTCTCTGTGTTTTGTCCTCGTCTTCCTCTACCTTTTGTTTTCCTCTGTTGTCAGAGTAATTTCCCACAATCCACCTGTTTTTCCAAAGTCTTAAAAAACCTAAAACCTGGACCAAATCAAACATAAACCAGTCCAAAAGCATGTTCAAAACCAGTCAGAATAAAGTCTGAAACCAGACCAAAAAAAACCCTCCATGTTCTGCACATAATGGAGCATTTTCATAACGGGTTGCTTTTATTCTCGTCCTCCGTCTTTACATCTGTCTGAGAGGAGGGAAAAAACTGCAGCCAAGTGGAAACCTGCTGTTCTAAATGACGACCAGAAAAAACATTCACTTAGAGAACGGCGGCAGCAGCACTGATGCATTGTGGGAAAACGTGTCTGGCCTCAGCGCTGATATTATTTGTGATTTTACTGTGAGCCGCTGCACTGAAAGCCTGTCGATCCTCTTCCTCCTCTCACCTGCAGCTGCTTTTATGCACAAAATGGACAAAATGACTAAATTGCCGATGCTGTTTGGATTTTAGGTTAAAAAAAGGCTCTCCTCATGCAGCTCGATGGGATGCAGAAGCTGGAGTGTTGCAGAATTTCAGGGATCATTGTCATCAGTCATCCAGCATCCAGTTGGTTCCTTCATAGATTCATTACAGGTCTTCTGGGTCATAAATGACTCAGTTTGTCCTAAATGACTAAAAATGTGTCCTAAATTACTCAAACATGTCCAAAATGACAAACAAATTGTCCAAAAGGATTAAAAATTGGTGCAAAATGACTAAGAAATGAGGCAAAATAACCCCAAATTTGTCAAAATCTACTCAGAAATGACTTGAAACTTGTTCAAAATTACTAAAAAATGGTGAAAAATGACTCAAAATTGGTCAGAAAGACAACAAATTTAGTTGAACGGCACCAGATTTGGTTGCATGTTTCTTGGGGTTAAAAAAAGACCCATCCAAGAAAACCTGAATCCGGTCCTAAGCCAATCCTTTAAAGGTCTATAACCAGGACCAAAATCAAACCTAAACCAGTCCAAAGAAATATTCAGAATCAGTCAGTATACAGTCTGAAACCAGTTCAAAAGCAGAACTGAAATCAGTTTTATAAACAATCAGTAACCAGTCCTTTAAAAGTTAGAAACCAGTACAATATCAGGACCAAAACCAAACCTAAACTACTCCTAAAAAAAGTCCAAAATCTTCCCAAAATTCAGTCTGACACCAGTCCTTAATGCGTCATAAAAACCAGTAGTAAACCAGTCCTAGAAATAGTCTGAAACCAGTCCTAAAAAAGTTTTTTTTTAAAAAACAGTCCAAAATTGGGACAAAACTAAACCTAAACTACTCAAAAAAAATTCCAAGACCCGCCCTTGACAGTCTGAGACCAGTCCTAATCCAGCCCTCATCCAGGACCAGATCCAGAGTGAAATAAATCCTAAACCAACTTTAAATCACATCCAAAACCAGGAGAACCAAGACTGAAACCAAACATAAACCAGTCCCAAGGAAGTCCAGGACCAGTCCAACATCCAGTCTGAAACCAGTCCAGAAGCTCTTCTAGAAAGCCCCAGAGCATGATACTGCCACCTCCATGCTTGATGGTAGGTTTGGGGTAAAAGACCCACCCAAGACAGTCTGAAACCAGTCCTAAACCAGTCCTAAAATGGTCTAGAACAAGGACTAAAATCTGCAAAACTGATCATTTAAGTTGATGTATCTATATTTTTGACCCAGTAGGTTTTATCATAATTCCAGAAAACCTCTAATAAATCTATAAAAGAACCAAAATTCATGATTGGAAACTCAAGGCGGGCATGATAAACATTATATTCTCGACTGTTTCTACAGTGATAATCCAAAATGCACTTTTTTTAAGTGGCACATTCATAGTTTTTAATCCAAAGGAGGTGATTTCGTTAAAATAAACTGTGTTGCAAAGACACAATGACTTATTTTGATCCTCTAAAAGCACCAACCTACCAGCAGGAAAAGAATTTGTGTTGCAGGAGAAAACTGGGTTCAGTCTTCAGAACAGTGTGTAAATCCAGCAGCTCTAATTCAGAATAAATGCATGCAGGGGGACAGTAACTCTAATACAGTATCAGTGTTTCCAGATAGCGGTGGCACAAGATATATAACTCTACTTAGCCGCTTCTTTCTGCTATCGCCGGCTCTGAGAGTGTTTTTCTGCTTGTTCCTCGTACATCATGCTAAGAGGCCATTTCTATAGATCCAGGCCTGCAGTGGCACCACGGCTAACCCTAATCACCTCCTGTCTCGGCCCGTCTGTCTCTGGACCTCCACTTCTTCTACCCCCGGCTCATAACGGCACCAGTCGGCTCTGGTGAGATTACCTCATCACCTAACCCTTTTCCAGAGAAGCCCAACCGGCTCGGGAAACTTTCTCCCCAACCCCAAACGTTCATTAGGCTAACACGGCATCATTAACGCTGTCGTCTGCCGTTATTCATCTCAGAGGAGTCCTAAAAAGGCTTTTAGTGGCTCAGAAACCGAGCCAGCTTCTTTAGATGTTCATATATCTCCAACGGGCCACAAAATAAAACCAAATAAAAAACGCCTCCTCCTGCCGTAAAGCATCAGCACCACAAATACAACAACATTCAATTATAGCTGCAGCTCTCTGAAGGGTTTACAATCCACCAGCTTAATGTAGGCAGGAGCATCAACATGTCAACCTGTGGAGCAGTTTATTACAGCCAACACACCTGATGCAAAGATTAAACCAAATGGAAACTGACGACTGTATCGGATCATAACTCAACGTCTATACAGTCTTTTAAATCCAACTGAAACACCTTAATGTGTCAACTACTGCTTGGATTCGGTGTTTTCTGCTCTGAAATGTCTTTTCTGTAGCATGACACAGTTAAAACCATATAAACCAGCAATTTCTTATGTAAATAATACTGAGAAATACAGTTTCCATCCACTTATAAAGTCCATGTTTATCTGAGTTTCCAATGACTCCTAGAACTCTGAATTTTCTATATTGGAATCAATGAAACATAGAATCCTTGTCACCACAAAAAGAATCATTTATTTTAGTCATTTCATAGATTCATTCAAGGTCTTCTGGGTCATAAATATACAAACAGATATATTAATATTTGGTTAAATTTGTCAATTTTTACCTCAGTTGGGTTCTTCTGGTTCCAATCTTCTGGTTTCAATCTTCTGGTTTATCTTCGACTCCTCTGGACACAATACCTACCATCAAGGCATGGAGGTGGCAGTATCATCACTCAAACATGACTCAAGGAGCATAAACCTGTCAACCTGTAGAGCAGTTTATTACAGCAAACACATCTGATGCAAAGATGAAACCAGATGTATCAGATCATAACTCAACGTCTGTATGGTCTTTAAAATCAGACTGAAACACCTTTATTTGTCAAGTGCTGCTTGGATTTGGTGTTTGCTGCTCTGAAATGTCTTTTCTGCAGCGTAACACAGTTAAAACCCCATAAACCAGACATTTCTGGGAGTTTTTCTTCACTGTTTCCTCATTTTTCACTGCAATCTAAAGTCCTCTATGGAAATAACCATGAAGAAGAACTCAGAAATGTCTTCTGTTGGTTAGAGTAACACACAAGAAGAAAAATAAATGTTGAATGTTTCAGATTTTTTGACTTTACAAAACTTGAAAACACTTAAAATCAACATATACTGCATTTTCCCACTGTGTCCAAGATCAACCTTCTGCTGATGGTTTTAGATTTTTCTGAAGAACATGGAAGTAATCCTCCTTCTTCATTATTACATTACTTTGTGGAAAGCTCCTGTTCAACAGAGCATGATACTGCCACTACCATGCTTTGTGGTAGGTTTGGTGTTCATGGGATTCAAAGAAGACAAAGACAGTCTGAAACCAATCTTAAACCATGCCTGAAAAGGTCTAAAACCAGGACCAAAATCAAACCCAATCCAGTCCAAAAAAAGTCAAAAAACACTACAATATCAGGACCAAAGCCAAACCTAAACTACGCCTAAAAAAAGTCTATGACAGTCTGAAAGCAGTCCTAAAAAGGTCTAAAATCAAACCTAAACCACTCCAAAAACTGTTCAGAACCAATCAGAATACAGTCCGAAACCAGTCCTCAAAAAGTCAAAAAGCACTACAAAATTGGGACCAAAACAAAACAAACTACTTCTAAAAAAGTCCAAGACCCACCCAAGACAGTCCAACACTAGTCCTAAAAGGGCCTAAAACCAGGACCAAAGTCAAACCTAAACCAGTCCAAAAAATATTTAGAACCAGTCAGAATACAGTCTGAAACCAGTCATAAAAAATAGTCAAAAACCAGTATAAAATCAGGACCAAAACTCTCTGGAAGATGTTTCAAGAAACGTCAGCAGTAGAGTGAGCTGGGAACCACGGCTAATTCCGGAGCTAAATTATGGGGTTTTGCTAGTTATTCTGGCGTTGATGTTGATAAATAGAAACACAAGAAATAAATACGCATATTTAGATCAACTTAGGGATTTTTGCTTGACAACTTAAACAGCCAATGGCCGTATAACCCAATGTCAATATCAGCCAATCAGGTAGGGGTCACCTCCCGTCCTGCTCTCGAGCTGCGCGTACCCTGTACGTGATCCTCAGACACGCTCGAGCCGCGGACAGAAAGAGATGGTTGATCTATGGTGGAAAAGCTAACGCGACAGTAGCAGCGTTGTGTGGAGAAATTCGGAGATTTGGTGAGCAGAAAACCACTAAAATTTGTGTAAGCATTGAAATATATAAATATAATGACAACTCGTTTGTTAAATTTAAAGATATTGAGAGATTGAAGGCTGTGAACCCTCGTGAGCTGGAATTCCCCTTGCTGCGCGTGGTGCTTAGCATGGTAAGTCCCATTGAGTGTGTGTGTGGGCTAACTTAGCATGCTAATCGCCGCTAGCTTAAATGCTAACCTCCGATTGGAACTTCTACTAGCCTTTCTTCAAAAAAAATGCATATTTTGAGGCCACACGCCTAACAATGGGTTTATTTTACCAGATAACAAATGTTACTTGAAGGTTCCTGTGAAAACTATGTTGTAAAGTTGTGAAATGTGCTGTATTTTGTGTTTGTTAGCACTCGTTTTTATTTTCTATGGTGCTAATCTGTGTCAGCACACTGTAGCGAATCTGTTAATGTCAAGTGCATTTACCTGCACTTTGCCTAAATTTTGATATATTCGGGTACATTTACAAGCCAATTGTATTTCTAATCCACTTCTAAAGCAGTTTTGGATTAATTTATAGGTGTAGTCACCCTATACTTTTGAGCAGATAATCTAATTACTTAATTACTAAATGTAAATTATTTTAATTTCATTTACTGGTAATCTGGTAAGGTAGAAGGTTGATGTTGAATTATAAATTGTTGTACAACGTGGAAAAAGAATGTAGAAACTATTGTAAAGCCTTTACAAACAGGGTAACAAGCTATAGACACTGCAGGTCATAGTTTAAGTTGCTTTATTCTGACCTGTTCCTCAGGTCGGGGGTTTTTTGGATCGGATTTGGAAATCTTGAGAAGAACCAAGGATCAACTTCCAGCACTTGATGGTGAGCGTCAGACCAAAGAGTCGAACAAACCTGTAGCTTGTAACCCAACTGGTTAAAAACATAACCGTGAACACAGAACTCTGAAAAATTGACACTGAAAGACTTTAAAAAAAAAAAACACTAAAGACAAAAAGGACTGTTTTTTTTCATTTTATTTATTTTTATTCTATTTTTGAAAGCGCTATTTTTTTTTTATTATTGAGCACAAAGCCCTTCACAATTTAAACTTTGCAATTAAATGCAAATTGTCTTTTAATACTGTGTCATCTCCCTTGTTTTCGCACACCTTGGGCTCCTGTGAATTTAGAGTCTTCTGATCTGGCCTATCCTCCTTTCTACTGTAGTACTTTGATTAAAGGTAACTATGCGGCCATACCTAGTACAAAGACAGTACAGAACCACTTTAAGTGTTACATAAATGTCTCTCCATCTGTAGACTTCTCCTCTAGATGTGGCTTTTCTGCTTCATCTCCATCATCCAGCCATTCGAGTTTCAAGTGCTGTTCAGGTTCCACCAGAATGATGAGATGTTTGTGACACCGGGAGGTTAAAGGTTCAATACTTTCCGTCTCTTTCTGTGGATAACAACGACGTCGGCTGTAAAGTGATTTTATCTGATATGACAGCAGCTGTCTGAGTTTATCTTCTGTCACTCTGGTCTCCACCAGACTGGAACTCTTCCTGCACATTTCAGCTTTTTAAACTCTTTAAGATAGATTTTCACCACTTGGATAGATGAACAGCTGCAAGATAAAAAGCTAAAGTTAATGCTTTAGTTAAACACATTATGAAGAAGGATTGAGTTCACATAATCTTATTAATAATTCCATCAAACTAACATTATTTTTGATTTGTGTGTTTCATGTTGAGAAAATCCTGAAAATAAATTAGATTGCTAATAAAAAAATTACAGGATAAAAAACAGTTTGAAAGCATGTTTGTTTATTCATTCATTCATTTTTTAATTTTTTTTTTTACAGCACAAAAGAACATAATGACTTTAATGTTATCAGTATAATTGAACCAGGTTCAGGCTCTTTTTTTATGTGTGTGTAACATTCCTCTGACTCCTCAAACTGAAACTCTTTTCCTTTTCCTCCTTATTCTAATCACATGTTGAGTTCAAACTTCTCCTCCTCTGACGTTGAGACTGAATCCAAACATCACATTCCAGGATGTCATGAAATAAATGGAATAAAGCCTCCGACCTCCAGGAGCTCTGAGAGGCGTTCAGGGTTTGGAGATGTAAAGTTTCCTGCAGACAGAAAGGATCTGTGCAGCTCTGACACAAAGTAAACACTCCTCTGATTCTCCTCTGTTGTTTTTCTCTTTCACAACCATTTCTCTGTTCCAGCAGAACCAACAGAGGAAGCACAAAACACTTCATGTTTATTAAAGATGACATCTTCTTTTTACTGTTTACTGTTTTACAGATTTTTCTTGTTTTATTAAATTACAGATAATATCCAGTAAAATCACAGAAAAATATATTTACATGTTAACTATTAAAAAAACTGCAAACAAGGTTTAAAATATTTGTATTTCAATGTTTTTTTTTAAATGCTTAATTTTACAGTAATTAAATCAGCTAAAATGTCATTATTTTACAGATATTTGCAAAATTTCACTTACTTTCTTTACACATCTTGAACTCTACAGTATTCTGGATTTGTTCCATGTTTTGTGATTGTCAATTATTATTTTTTATGGCATTTTTTTGTTATTTTACCTAGTTGCTAAACTTCACGAAGCTTCTTACAGGTAGTTATTGTTGTGAAAATGTCCAACAAGTTATTTTACGAAACCAAGTTATAGTTTACAACAATAAACTAAGATTTATTAATAATGATCCAACACAGGATTTGACTTCGGTCTCTAGTTCCTGTTTGTGGCTCCTTCAAACTAAAAGCCTTAGACATCAGAGTTTTATCTTTCAGGAACAAAATAACTTTCTTTTAAACGATAGTTTATTCGGACATCTAAATTAGTTTTTACTAATGTAGATATACAGCCTTCTTGTCCAGCCTTCTTTCTAAGGCTGTAGAAGTGAATTCACTCTTTTAAACCGTAGTTAGAGTAGTTCAGTTGTACATCTACTTCAGTTTTTTTCTTCTTCAGAGCTGTAGAAATGAATTCAGCTGCTTCACTCCACAACCGAACAAACAGAAACTCTTCTGTTCCTGCAGCGTTTCACCAGAACACAAAGTCCTTCACCGTGAATGAGAGGAAACACTGAGTAGAACCATTTTGTTGTGACCTTGTGGAGAGTTTTAATCCGTTAGGACATAAAGACACTCGGTCTGGTTTAATTGCTTTGGTTCCTTTCAAATCCGTATCACTTTAAATCTTCAATCTGCACAACAAAAAGGAACCTTGAACCTTAAAAACCTGTTGAGGCTTTTATTTTAGATTCACTACGAGCTGCATTCAGTGTACTGCTGCTGTGATTTACTGTTTTATATCAATGAATCCATCAAATACGGTAGATAAAGAGTAGTTAAATAATCGAATCTTCCAAAACTCAAGCTAGTCTTACTTACCGGAGGTCATTAACCTCCTCAGAAGTCTTTGTCATGGTGCCCGTTGCTAGCTAAACTTCCACAATGCTCTCTGCTAGGCAACATAAACTGCCTGTAGTCCAAAATGACACACAAAACTACAAAAACGAGATGAATGAGACACAAATGAAAAACAACAAAAATGGGAATACTGAAACAAAAAGACGCAAAATGACAAAAATGAGATTAATCAGAAACAATGATAAAAATGACATGAAAAAATATTAAAACTAGACAAAACAAAACAGACAAAATTACAAAAACGACAACATGACAAAAACAGGATTAATTAAAAACAATGACAAAAATTACATGAAAAAATACAAAAACAAAACAAAAAACAAAAAAGAGACACAAGTACAAAACAAGACGCAAAATGACAAAAAAGACATAAAATAACAAAAACAAGAAAAGACAAATTTGAAATAATGTAACAAAAATTGGACAGGAAATGACAAGAATTAGAAAATGACAAAAAAAGACAAAATAAAAGTTGGACACACAATGATAAAAAGTTGACAGAAAATAACAAAAACGAGAAAATTCTAAATTGATGTAAAATAACGAAAACAAGACAGAAAATTTTAAAAATTGCACAGAAAATAAAAACTGGACACAAAATAACAAAAATTGGACAGAAAATGACAAAAACGAGACATAGAATGACAAAAATTAGACATAACGTAGCAAAAATTGAACAGAAAATGACAAAAAATGGAAAATCACATAAGGTAAACATAAAATAACAAAAGTTGGCCACAAAATGACAAAAATTAGAAAATGACAAAAACGAGACACAAAATGAGAAAAATGAAATGCTTAATGGCAAAAACAAGACACAAAATGACAAAAATGAGACAAAGTGGCAAAATTAGGCAAGAAATGACAACAACAAACGAACACAAAACAACATTATACAACACAAATGAGACAAGAAAACAAAACATTTGCTAAAAGTCCAACAACTGGAGACAAAAAGAGCCACTGATGTCAGCGATTATATTAAAAAACATGAGTCTGAATAAAAAAATACGCAATTTTTCAAAAATATTGATGTCTGTCCATTTTTAACTTCAGTGTCAGGTGTTAAGCTGACATTTTGCAGCAGTTTGACTCAAGATTTCTCCATTTCAAGAGTCTTCAGTTGGACGTTTCCACTTTTATCTTCCAGCAGCTAATCGTGTTCCCATGTTTCCCCAGAAATAACCTCAACGCTCCGATCACGAGACGTCCCATGACAGACGACGTTGAAGAGTCATGTGAGTCCAGCTAACATGCTAATTTCATCAGCAGCGATACAAATGTGCACGTTTTGCACGTGACTGTGAACAGGAGCTTCTTCATCTAATAACGTTATTCCTCAGCTCACTCTGCGTTTATTCTCCTCTAGTTTAGCTTCATAACTCCTCCAGCTGCATCTCATTCTGGAACACAGACGGTTTGTTTCCATCTCTGTGAAATGAACTGAAGCGCTCGGCTCTCTATGATAAAACGCCGTAAAAGAGAAATGACACAACGCCATAAAACTTTATTGGGCCGTTTGGTAGAAATGGACAATCGCTGTTTCATTTGGCTGCAGCTGCTTAAAGAGAACTCCACTTTAGATTTCACAAACAGACTCTCAGCGAGACACAAAGTGACAAAAGTGAGACACAAAATGACAAAACGACACATTAATAACAAAAACAATACAGAAAACGACAGAAATGAGACAAAAATGACAAAAACAAGACAATGACAAAAATGAGACACAAAATAGCAAAAGCAAGATGCTTAATGGCAAAAATGAGACAATATGACAAAAATATGACACAAAATGCCAAAAACGAGACACAAAATGGCAAAATGAGACACAATGAAAAAATGAGACCTAAAACGACAAGAACAAGACAAAATGGCAAAAATGAGATACAAAACGACAAAAATTAGACTCAAAATGGTAATAACAGGAAAGAAAACAACTGAAACAAGACAGAAAATGTCAAAAACTAGAGCCAAAATGGCAAAACAAAGCCAAAATGACAAAAACAAGACAAAATGACAAAAATGAGACACAAAATGACAAAAATGAGACACAAAATGACAAAAACTAGACCTAAAACAGCAAAAATGAGACACAGTCACCATAGTGGCAAAAAAATTGACCAAAAACGAGACACAAAAAGACAAAATTAGCCAAGAAATGACAACAAACGCGACGCAAAACAATATATAACAACACAAGTGAGACATGAAATGAGACAACAACTAAAATCCAAGACAAAACAGCATCAGCCAGACGAAAAACGCTGAGAGGCTGAGAATCATCGTCGGTTCTCCTCCACTTTTGCATGATTCTGCTCCAAAACTCTAAAATAAAGACCTGGATCTGTGAATTAAACTCTGTCTTCATCTGCCAGATTTATTCTCCACGTTCTGGGAGATTCACAGAAGAGCAAAACTAGAAATCATTTAGCTTCAACGGCTCTGAGACGTCATGTTTTGTTCTCTGTCATCGTTCTAACGCCAGAATTTAACTTCTTTTTAAAGATGTTCCACCAGGAGGCGAGAACCACCTCCTGTCTTTAAAATATCCTCATTTATTTTAGTTATTCATGAAAGTTAACAACAAGCTTCTAGGTTTTTACAGTAATAATAGACAAAAATAAACAACAGATTCTGTAAAAATAAATAAAATAAATGACTAAGTAATAATGATAATAATAATGGGTTAGTATATATACTATATATATCTATATAGTTTATAAAAACTTTTTTCAATTTAAACGTAATTTAATTTTTAACTTTTTGAAAAAATACAGGCATTTTTACAGAATGTTGCTGTTTTTAAACATAAATAAACAATAAAAATCAAAGAAAAATAAAATTAAAATGACATGCAAACCTCAAAAACTTGAAAAAATTGGTGACAAATGTAAAATATTTACAGTATATAGAGATTTTTTTTCTTTTTGATTAAAACGTAACTTGATTTGTAATTTTTTAAAAAGTATTTTTTAGCTATCTTTGCTGTTTTATTAACAATAATAATAATAATAATAATAATAATAATAATAATAGCCTGTTTTCAATTTAAATCAGCAAAAACTATTATTTTAAAATATTTGCTGTTATTTTAAAGAAATTTTATATATATTATTGATTTTAAAAATGGTTTTAAAAATGTAAACTGTAAAAAAATATAAATAAAATCACCGAAATAGGTGTTAATTCTTAATAATTACTATTAAATTGTTGTTCTTTCTGAAAATACAATACAACTACAATAGGCTTCTGCATTCTTAAAATGTGTGTAGAGATTTAATTTATTTAATTTGTAATTTAAAAAAAATACAGGCATTTTTACAGAACGTTGCTGTTAAATAAATAAAAATTACATGCTAACCTAAAAAAGAGGCCAAAACTGTAAATAATATCCATATGAAAAATACAAGTATTTATTAATTAGTTTTTACATTTGACTATAAAATTCCACCATTTTTACCATTTTTTTAAATCAGCAAAAACTAATATTTTACAAATATTTGCTGTTATTTGAAAGAAATTTTATGTATATTCATGATTTAAAAAGGCTTTAAAAAATGTAATATTGAACAGAATCTTCCTGTTTTGTTAAACCACGGATAATAACGAATAAAATAGCAGAAAACAGGTGGTAATTCTTAATATTTAGTATTAAGTGAGGAGCCATTCTAACCTTTTTCTGTGATTTTTTTACTACTTTTTACCACAGAAAGTGTGCAAAAATCTGTAAATAACTGGGTTTAGTGTCTTAAAATTGCTGTTAAATGTTATTTTGATGAAATATCCGGATTTTAATCTCAGATTTACACCAGAGAGGAGTCATCTATAAACTAAAGTAGAAAGTAGAAAATTGATTTTTCAGATTATCAGTGTATTTCTAATATTGAGCGCTTGTTGTATTTATTTAATATAATATGAAACTATTTAATGTAAATATCTTCAAAATAAGAGTAAATTGATAGAAAAATACAGAAAATATAATTTAAATGCTCTTGTTTATTATTTTGTCTGTTAATTGCCTAGTTTAATCAATAATTAAACTATTTTTAAGATTTTTAATCAGATATTAAACTGTGTCATTTATCGTTCTATATTTCTTCATATCTCTTCACATATTGTTATTTATCTCATTAATGTTGACATTAAATGTGTTTTTATGGTTAACATCTAAACAAGAACATTTTTCTGTGATTTTTTGGTACTTTTTACTGCAGCAGTTGTACATAAAACTGTAAATGACTGGGTTTAGTTTCTAAATATTGCTGCTAAATGAAATATTAATCTCAGATTTCTATCTGTGGATTTAAACGACGTGTTTAGTGCCTCCAACACGATCTGTTTCCTGAAACTCACATTTCCTCAGAGGAAACAGTCAGGAGGACTATTTATTTCTACCGGGTGGAGGAGTGAAAGGAAGACAGCCGGGAATAGAAAAATAAACACAGAATAAAGAATAAAAAGCGACGGCTGTCAATCAGTCTGAGGAGCCGCATGAAATTCTAATCAGATCCCAAATCACAAACCTGAAGAATAAAGAAAAGACGCCGTTCGTGTGTCTGTGCTCAGAATACAGTCAACGTTCTAATACCTGAGGTTAAAGTCCCGGTCCACCTGAGGTTAAAGTCCCGGTCCACCTGAGGTTAAAGTACCGGTCCACCTGAGGATGAAGTCCCGGTCCACCTGAGGATGAAGTCCCGGTCCACCTGAGGTTAAAGTCCCGGTCCACCTGAGGTTGAAGTCCCGGTCCACCTGAGGATGAAGTCCCGGTCCACCTGAGGATGAAGTCCCGGTCCACCTGAGGATGAAGTCCCGGTCCACCTGAGGTTAAAGTCCCGGTCCACCTGAGGATGAAGTCCCGGTCCACCTGAGGATGAAGTCCCGGTCCACCTGAGGTTAAAGTCCCGGTCCACCTGAGGATGAAGTCCCGGTCCACCTGAGGTTAAAGTCCCGGTCCACCTGAGGTTAAAGTCCCGGTCCACCTGAGGTTAAAGTCCCGGTCCACCTGAGGCTGAAGTCCCGGTCCACCTGAGGATGAAGTCCCGGTCCACCTGAGGTTAAAGTCCCGGTCCACCTGAGGATGAAGTCCCGGTCCACCTGAGGTTAAAGTCCCGGTCCACCTGAGGTTAAAGTCCCGGTCCACCTGAGGATGAAGTCCCAGTCCACCTGAGGATGAAGTCCCGGTCCACCTGAGGTTAAAGTCCCGGTCCACCTGAGGTTGAAGTCCCGGTCCACCTCAGGATGAAGTCCCGGTCCACCTCAGGATGAAGTCCCGGTCCACCTGAGGTTGAAGTCCCGGTCCACCTGAGGATGAAGTCCCGGTCCACCTGAGGATGAAGTCCCGGTCCACCTGAGGTTGAAGTCCCGGTCCACCTGAGGTTGAAGTCCCGGTCCACCTGAGGATGAAGTCCCGGTCCACCTGAGGATGAAGTCCCGGTCCACCTGAGGATGAAGTCCCGGTCCACCTGAGGTTAAAGTCCCGGTCCACCTGAGGATGAAGTCCCGGTCCACCTGAGGATGAAGTCCCGGTCCACCTGAGGTTAAAGTCCCGGTCCACCTGAGGATGAAGTCCCGGTCCACCTGAGGATGAAGTCCCGGTCCACCTGAGGTTAAAGTCCCGGTCCACCTGAGGATGAAGTCCCGGTCCACCTGAGGTTAAAGTCCCGGTCCACCTGAGGTTAAAGTCCCGGTCCACCTGAGGTTAAAGTCCCGGTCCACCTGAGGCTGAAGTCCCGGTCCACCTGAGGATGAAGTCCCGGTCCACCTGAGGTTAAAGTCCCGGTCCACCTGAGGATGAAGTCCCGGTCCACCTGAGGTTAAAGTCCCGGTCCACCTGAGGTTAAAGTCCCGGTCCACCTGAGGATGAAGTCCCAGTCCACCTGAGGATGAAGTCCCGGTCCACCTGAGGTTAAAGTCCCGGTCCACCTGAGGTTGAAGTCCCGGTCGCACCTCGAGGATGAAGTCCCGGTCCACCTCAGGATGAAGTCCCGGTCCCAGCCTGAGGTTGAAGGTCCCGTCCACCTGAGGATAAAGTCCCGGTCCACCTGAGGATGAAGTCCCGGTCCACCTGAGGTTGAAGTCCCGGTCCACCTGAGGATAAAGTCCCGGTCCACCTGAGGATGAAGTCCCGGTCCACCTCAGGATGAAGTCCCGGTCCACCTCAGGATGAAGTCCCGGTCCACCTGAGGTTAAAGTCCCGGTCCACCTGAGGTTAAAGTCCCGGTCCACCTGAGGATGAAGTCCCGGTCCACCTCAGGTTAAAGTCCTGGTCCACCTGAGGATACAGCCAGTTTTCTAGTCCACCTGAGGATCTTCCTGAGGGTTTGTGCTTCCAGACACACACAGATTCAACAATATTCGGTCCCTGGACGCCTCCAAATGTCAACATTCTCTATTCAGAGCCACACAGAGGAGCAGCAGGATGGAGGTCAGAGCGCCACTTTAAAGGTCATTCTATAAAATCTGATATTTTCCTCTGGAGGAGAAGATCCACTGCAGGAGAAGAGAAGAGAATGCATGTTAAAAACACCACAGAAGAGAATACATGTTAAAATCATCACAAATACAGTCAAATACAAAAACCATCATTATTAGTAAAATAAAATACAGTCTGTGGTAAAAACCTTCAGTGAATTTAATATTCTCGGGCTGCAGGAGATTATAAATAAACTGATGTCTTGTTTTAGTGTTTTCTGAGAAAATTTTAAAGAATTCTACTCCCTTTAGTTTACAAATGACTCCTCTGTGACGTAAATCTGAGAATAAAATCAGGATATTTCGTCAAAGTAATGTTTAGCAGTGGAAAAAAACTGTTATTTTACAGATTTTTGTACAACAGCTGCAATAAAAAGCAGTAAAAAATCACAGACAAAGGTTCTGAGTTTAAAAAAAAAAACAGGCCATTAAAATGGTTAAAAATGAATGACTGAATGACTGAATGAATAAAGGAATAAATAAATGAATGAATAAATAAATGAATAAATACATAAACATACAGACAAATAAGTAAATACATAAACATACAAATAAATGAATAAATAAATGAAAAATAGGCAAATAAACATAAGTAAAGGAATGAATGATTGAATACATAAATACATAAACAAGCAAACAAATAAATGAATGAATGAATAATTAAATAAATATATAAATAAATGAATGAATAAATGAAGGGGCTGCACAGTGGTGTAGTGGTTAGCACTTTCTCCTTGCAGCTAGAAGATCCCTGGTTCGCGTCCCGGCTTTCCCGGGATCTTTCTGCATGGAGTTTGCATGTTCTCCCTGTGCATGCGTGGGTTTTCTCCGGGTACTCCGGCTTCCTCCCACAGTCCAAAAATATGCTGAGGTTAATTGATCATTCTAAATTGCCCGTAGGTGTGAATGTGAGAGTGATTGTTTGTCTCTGTATGTAGCCCTGTGACAGACTGGTGACCTGTCTAGGGTGTCCCCTGCCTTCACCTGAGTCAGCTGGGATAGACTCCAGCCCCCCATGACCCCAGTGAGGATTAAGCGGTGTATAGATAATGAATGGATGGATGAATAAATGAACGAATAAATGAATAATTAAACAGATAAACAGACAAATATATAAATGAATAAATAAATGAATCAATCAATGAATAAATAAATAATGAATAAATAAACAAATGAGTTAATTAATAATGAAGGAATAAATAAGCAAATAAATAAACAAAAGTAAAAAAAAATTTATGAATTATATCTGAATTGTATCTGAATTGTACCTGAATTGTACCTGAATTGTACCTGAATTATATCTGAATTGTACCTGAATTATATCTGAATTATACCTGAATTATATCTGAATTATACCTGAATTATATCTGAATTATATCTGAATTATACCTGAATTATACCTGAATTGTATCTGAATTATACCTGAATTGTACCTGAATTATATCTGAATTATATCTGAATTATATCTGAATTATACCTGAATTGTACCTGAATTGTATCTGAATTGTACCTGAATTATATCTGAATTGTATCTGAATTATATCTGAATTATACCTGAATTATATCTGAATTATACCTGAATTATGTCTGAATTATACCTGAATTATATCTGAATTATATCTGAATTATACCTGAATTATACCTGAATTGTATCTGAATTATACCTGAATTGTATCTGAATTATATCTCAATTATACCTGAATTATATCTCAATTATACCTGAATTATATCTGAATTATACCCTCATATCTGTCTATCACGCCTCTCAGTTGAGTTTTTCATTAGATTTTTGTTTTGCCTTCCCTCGTCTCACCGGCGTTTTTGAATACATTAGAGTTTCCTGCTCTGCTATCTGAGGAGATAAAGTGTAATGGATGATTTTCCTGAGTGGAAAACGACGGCTTGTTTCCTCCAGCTCCATCAGGTGTTTGCTTTCCGTCTTTGAACACCTCTTCTATTTTTTGTTTCTCTTTAGAATATAGATTTTTATAGGAAATGACATCTTTATAGGGTCCGTCATCATGGCAACGGGCTCTCATCCCATCATCCGACTTGAGGGGGTATAAAAACACTCATAATTTTGAGCATCGGGGTGAAAAAAAGAGCAGCAGAGTTTGTGTTTTTAATGAGCATTCTTGTAGCTTTAATGGAGTTCAATGGAAAATGAAAGGTGGAACAAAAGGTTCTGGTTCTGAGCCTCCAGGTTTCACAGTTCTGCTCCATTCTGACAGATAATGACTCATTAGCAGCTTCTGTTCATCTAAATGTGGTTAAAGTGGCTCTCCAGGACGTTAAAATCTTCTTTTGGTTTTATAATCCTGTGATTAACAATAAATGCAGAATAAACACTGAGAGACGAGAGGAAACAGCCCAGATGTTCCAGATGTGAACATCATTTATCAGACAGAAACTATAAAAAAGAGGAAAATTAACCAGATTGTCAACTTTCCAATGGTCCGTGAACTGCTCACCTGCAACCTTTAGACAAAATCAAACCTCAAATTGTGATATTTAATTGAATTTATTTGATTCCATGTGTTTTAATAAATCATTTCAGAATAAAATACTGAAAGTTCTGAGGTCCTCTTATGCAAACAAATTAAAAAATATAAACCAGGGGTGTCCAACATGAGGCCGGTGGGCCAAAAGCGGTCCTCCAGAGGGTCCAATCCGGCCCTCAAAGTGTAAAAATTCCAGAGAAGACATTAACTGCAGATTATAAATTAGTAAAACTATAAATTGAAAATCATTTCGAGACCATGACAAGTTGCTTTGATCATATATTAAAATATTATATTGTTCATTGTTCTCTTGTCATTTTGTGTTTCATTTTTGTAGTATTTTGTCTGGCTTTTGTTTTTTTTTTGTCCTTTTTTGTCAGGTTTTTGTCGTTTGTCTCATGTTTTTGTCTTTTTGTTTCTTGTTTTTGTTGTTTTATGTTTCCGTTTTGTCTCATTTGTGTTTTTTGTCAAATTTTTTTTGGCATTTTGGTCCTTTTTTGTCATTTTTTGTCGCTTTCAAACTTTTAATTTTTTTGTTCTTTGGTGTGTAATTTTCATAATATTTTCTGGAGGTCGACCGATATATCGGCTGGCCGATATTTTGGGGCGATATATGGACTTTTTTCAATATCGGCCATCGGCCGATATTTACAAATAAAAAGCCGATTTGTGATCAGGCACCCGTACGGGCAGCTGCCGCGACCGCTTTTCCCTTAGAAGGACCCCCGGCACTCAGAGAGCGGAGCATGAGCGGAGCGAGTGAGCCAGGCAACAAGCCTAACCCTAACCACTTTCAGGTTACATTTTATTTGTATTTTTTGTAAACTTTAAGTATTTTTTTTTATGTTATTGTACTTTTTCACTTTTTGTTCAATAAATGTTAGAGTTCTACTAGTGTATTTAATTTGTAATATATACATGTATATACTTTTAGTGTTTAAATTGCCTTTTGTAATCGATGTGCTTTAAAAAAAAAAAAGGACATCGGCCTTAAAAATCGGTTTCTACAATCGGCTTTAGATATCGGCCATCGGCTGAAAATTTTTTTTAAAAATCGGTATCGGCATCGGCCTTTTGAAAATCCCATATCGGTCGACCTCTAATATTTTCTCTTGTTTTTGTTGTTTTTTTTGTCTTTTTTGTCTGACTTTTGTGATTTGTCATTCTTTTTTGTCTCTCTTGTGTTGTTTGTATTATTTTTTGTAATTTTGTGTCACATTTTCTGTAATATTTTGTCTTTTTGTTACTTGTCTTTTTTGTCTGACATTTGTCGTTCGTCTTGTTTTTCTCGTTTTGTTTCTGGTTTTTGTCTCATTTGTGTTATTTTATCTATTTATTTTGTAATTATGTTCCTTTTTTGTCCATTTTTTGTCGCTTTGTAATGTGTTTGTCTCTTGTTTGTTTTGTTTCATGTAGTTGGTCTCGTTTTTGTCATTTTGTTTCTCACTTCTTTCATTTTGTGTTTCCTTTGTGTCTCATTTGTACTTTTTGTAATTTTTTGTAATTTTGTGTTGCATTTTTGTAATATTTTGTCTTGTTTTTGTTGTTTTTTGCCTTTTGTGACTTTTGTCATTTGTGTCATGTTTTGGTTGTTTTGTTTCTCGTTTTTGTCCTTTTGAGTTTCCGTTTTGTCTCACTTGTTTTTTGTCTTTTTTGTCTCTTTTTGTCAATTTTTGTTGCATTGCAACTTTTTTGCCAAATTTTTTGTCTCTTGTTTTGTTGTCGTTTGTCTCATTTTTTGTTTTACTTGTGTTTTTTGTTTATTTTTTTGACGCTTTGTTCCTCACTTGGGTCATTTTTTTTGGCAAATTTTTGTCATTTGTCCATTTTTTAGTCACTTTCTAACTTTTTGTCTCATTTTTTGTCATTTTGTTTCTCGCTCTTGTCGTTTTATTTCTCATTTATGTGATATTTTGTCAGATTTTCTTAAAACAAAGAAAAACCAACATGTTTAGACTCAGATTCTGCATGAAGACGTAGAGTGCAAAGAAAACAGGAACTAAAATTCATTAATCCATCATTAAACTCAACTTGTAGTGTTTTCTGTCAACACAGAGTTCTTTATTTTTAGTTTTATCTCATAAGATTTGTTTATGTTTGTATTTATTTGAAGTGTGAATCATTAAAGTAGTCGTTTAAATTTGCATTTTCTCAAATCTTACGTTTGTTTTTCAAGTTTTTAAATAAAATTTAAAATGCGACACCTGTTTCTGTGTTTTAATAAAGGATTTTCATATTTAAACTCAAACCAAATACGAAGCAGGACCATCATTATTTTTTCATATTTTCTCTCCCGTCCTTGAACAGAACCTGATTATGTATTTTTCTCCACTTTTAAACCACCAACATTATTGTGTCTGACTCGCTGGTTTTTCCTCCGTCAGAATAAAATGAAACCAAACGTCTGTGCAGCTCGACGTTCTGCTGTCGTTGTTTTCTGATCCTCCAGGTTCAGTTTTTGAGATATTATCTGTAGAAAACAACACCTGTCCTGCAGGCATCACCTCTTAGAATCATCCAGACCAGGAGAGTCAAACTCATTTTAGTCCAGGTTCCACATTCAGCCCAGTCTGAGCTCCAGTAAAACCAGTAAAACCACAGCATAACAACCTATAAATAACCACAACTCCTAATGGTTCCTTTGTTTTAGTACAAAATGATCACATTTAAGGAATTATCCTTAAATGTGATCTGGAAATGTTACAATTTCCAGATCACAGAGTGTCAACAAAGGAACACAACATTTAATTACATCTGGAACTGATCCATAGTATTTTACTTTATGATCAAAATGACACAAAAACAAGACAAAAGATGATAAAAATGAGACAAAAAACATAAGCGAGACAAAGAGGAAACACAAAACGACAAAAACACAAGACAAACGACAAAAGTCAGACAAAAACAAGACAAAATATTGCAAAAACGAGACAAATGACAAAAAAATTGACAAACAACATGAAACAAAACAAAAACAGACAAAAAAAATAAAAAAGTTAGAAAGCGACAAAAAATGACAAAAAAGGAACAAAATGCCAAAAAAAATTGACAAAAAACAAACGAGACAAAATGGAAACATAAAACAACAAAAACGAGAAACAAAAAGAATTCTGTAATAATTCTGTAGTGATAGATTTCTATTTCAAAAATATAGACAAAAAATCTGCAAAATAAGATGAGAATAATTCTTTACAAATACAGTTTCATTTTTATTCTAAGCTATTATTATTAGAACTGTAAATAATGTTAATACTGGCTGTGTCTATCTGAATATATTAATATCTAAAATAATAATATGTAGAATAATAAAATATAATATAATATCTGAATTATAATATTATTAAAGTATTGTTTATTATATTATTTAATTATATTGTTGTTAATATAATATTTAAAATTGAATAATATCTAAAATAATGAAAATCTAAAATAATAATTTCTAAAATTATTTAGATAAAATGGACATTTTTTCAGATCTCCAAACTTACTGTGACTTCTCAGATATTTTCTTACTATTTAAAGCTGAAACTGTTGAGTCTTTACTCTGCTGATGTGAACTTGGATTCTTCACTGACTGATTTACTGGATGGATTTTCTGCTGCTCACATAAAAATAAAAAAATCTCTGTTGACTGTTTCTGTCCACAGACTCAACATGAGGCAGCAGCATCAGATCCAGACTCAACAGAGACTCTGAGTTTATTAAACGTCTGAACAGCTTCACTGATAAACGCTGCAGGAAGTCCTTCAGTCGTCCTGCTGTCATGAGAACGCAGATTTTCCCACATTATCAGAGAACTTCAGGATCCCGACTGTGGGAAGAAAAAGTCACGTCTATTTCTGCGTGTTCCAGGTAAAAACAGCAGTTAAAGTTCAGAAATGCAGCAAAAAAGCATAAAACAGAGAGACGGAATAGACACAATAATTCGATTAAATCCATGTGAATATGTTCTGTGTTTGCATCATTTAATTCATTTTCTACATTAACACAGATAAAATCAATAAAAATTTAAAGCATTTCCCTGTCAGATAATAAATAATTTTCCTTATTTCCCCCATCATGATGAGATACAGCGGACTGAACAGCATCTAATGTTAAAATGTTTGGGGGTAAATTTATTTCCAGCTCTGAATAAGAGACGTAACTCCTCCCTGATTCCTAAACTGCTCTTATTTCCTGATTTATTGATGCTCTAATGGAGATTCTACGTACAGAGTTTAAAACCGAGGCTCCTCTTCTTCCTCCTCCTCCTCCTCTTCCTCCTCCTCCTCCTCTTCTTCCTCCTCCTCTTCCTCCTCCTCCTCTTCTTCCTCCTCTTCTTCCTCCTCCTCTTCCTCCTCCTCCTCTTCTTCCTCCTCCTCTTCCTCCTCCTCCTCCTCTTCCTCCTCCTCCTCCTCTTCTTCCTCCTCCTCTTCCTCCTCCTCCTCCTCCTCTTCCTCCTCCTCCTCCTCTTCTTCCTCTTCCTCTTCCTCCTCATCCTCCTCCTCTTCCTCCTCCTCCTTTTCCTCCTCTTCCTCCTCCTCCTCCTCTTCTTCCTCCTCCTCTTCCTCCTCCTCCTCCTCCTCTTCCTCCTCCTCCTCCTCTTCTTCCTCTTCCTCTTCCTCCTCATCCTCCTCCTCTTCCTCCTCCTCCTTTTCCTCCTCTTCCTCCTCCTCTTCCTTATCCTCTTCCTCCTCTTCCTCTTTTCTTCTCACCTCCATTAATGTTTAAAATGAAGAATAGAGCGTCCTTTCAGGATGTGTAATCTCCATGTTTTAATAATGGGCTGCTTCACACACACACACACACATACACACACAGGAAGTGACTCTTTTGATTTGGTTGCCTGTTGGTATTATTCTGGTTACCATGGTAACGTTAATCCTCCTGTTGTCACTAATAATTCCAGTAATCGTTACTCTAAACTCAGCGATGAGGCGTTCACGTCCCTCGCTGCAGATCCAGAACCCTCAGGGAGGAAATCTGAGCACGACAGGAAGTAGCTTCATGTTTTATTCTGAAGGGCAGTGCTGGTGTTTAATCTGTCGGACCTGAACTCTGGAAGGAGACCAAGAAGAAATTCTAATCTGATGGGGCTACTGTCAGGAAATTAAATAATAAAAAGCATAATAAAAATTAAATATTTTAAAAATATTTCTATCATTATTTTGATTAGTAATAATGATAGTAATTATTAATAATAATAACTGATAGGTAACAAATATGGAAACAACAGTAAAAAATTAATATAATAAAATTAGATATTTTTAAAGTATTTATATTATTATTTTGATTAGCAATAGTGATAGTAATGAATAGTAATAACTGACAGGCAACAAATATGGAAACTACAGTTTAAAAAAAATAAAGCTAAAATACATATTTTTAAAAGATTTATATTATTATGTTTAGTAGTAGTAATTAAAAGAATAAAATTATCAAATTATTATTATTATAGTGGTAGTAGTAGGAGTAATAACTTGATCATTTTAAATTTATTTTATTATTGTTACAAATCCTAACCCTATTATTATTATTATTATTATTTGTAGTATGATTAATTAAATCATTATTATTAAATAATAACAATTATTATTGTTTTTATGTATTTATTTATTGTTAATATTATTGTTATTATTATTGTCTAATATTTTATATTATTATTTTTATCATTATGTCATTATTAGATATTTTGCTGTATTTTTGCTTCTTGTAGTTGATATTTCGTGTCTCTTTGTGACCATTTTATGAATATTTTTCTTCATTTTGTGTCTTTTTGTTGATTTTCTCTCAGGTAGTTCTTACACCTGTTAATGTTGATTTTGCTTCTGTTAATTGTTGCTTTGAATCTCTTCCAGGTCATTTTGTGTCTCTTTGCTGTGTTGTCGCATCGTCTAGTTGTTTATTTATGGTAGTTTTAGACATAAATTCAGTTCCTTTTGATGATTTCTGTCATTCTAACAGTTCCTGAGCTCTCTGCTTCCAGCCATGGTTATATTGTGGTGGAAAGTGAACTTACAGTGAGGAAAAACACTGTGAGAATTAAAAATAAAGCACCCTTTATGCAGTTTTACAGATATTCTGTAATATTGGTATAATTTGGTATGATTTCCTCTCATACCTGTGATTCATGAAGGTTTGAGTTCAGCTTCAGGTTTCTTCTCCTGACTAAAGGCAGCAGAACAGAACCAGGTGATGATGAGAGAAATTATTATCCTCCATCTTCTGCTGCAGACTATCTGTAGACCCCCTGGTTCTCCTCTGGTTCTCCACCAGACCCCCTGGTTCCATCCATCCATCATCCATCCATCATCCATCCATTCATCATCCATCCATCCATCATCCGTCCATCCATCATCCATCCATCCTCCATCCATGCATCCTCCAGGAGGTCTGGCTGATGTTCATTCATGTTCTTCTGCTGAGCTACAATCCTCCTCCTCTCCAGCACAGAAACTGTTTAAACACTGAAGAAGAAAAAGGTTCAAACCCTCTTCTAGCTGTTCCAAACAGCCACATATTTCTGGTCTTATATGTTCTCAGGTATCCCTCTATCTGATAACTGATTCAAACTGAATTTATTTAGATGGAGGTGGGACGTTAAATTTGAGATTTGAGGTCGATTTTATAATCACAACTTTCTGTCAAACGTTAGGAAGGATTTCTGCAGCGGAAAGTAAAGAAACAGGCATTTTAATTTCGTTTTCTGTGTTCAGTTGTTCTGCAGCTCTGAGCATCAAGACTGTTGTGTTTCTATGTTTCTGTGTTTCTATGTTTTCTGTGTTTCTGTGTTTTCTGTCTGAACCGAAGCAGTTGGATGTTTCCAGAACACCTGAGTGTTTGTTGAAGCTTCTCGGCTGAATCCTGAACATCTGATCATCCTCCAGTTCAGGATCTGCAGCAGTAAAAGCAGGATTTAGGTCCTCAGCTCTGTAAATACATCCTGAATGTTTGCTCTGCTGCTGGTTTCTACACATCAAACATGAAAACTGAGGAAGGGTTTCCTTTCAGAGAGTCAGTAAACAGCCTGGAGTCACTAAAATGTGTGAAGCAGCTGTTGAAAATAGTTTTCCTGTCACAGAAAACATTGTAAAACTGTGAGATGCTCACATTATTCAGCAGTAATCATGAGGTGGGACTCGTCACAGCAGCAATAATCCCATAGTTTAGATGTTAAACTTCAGTAAATATTTATGCAGCTTAAACAAAAGAAAACAGAAAGAAGCAACAACAAACACCTAAAAAAAACAGCAAAATAAAACAGTCACTATAACCAGAGACAGAAATAAGCAACAGTGACTAAAACCAACAGACAAAATGACACAAAACTGAGATGGAAACAGCATCAAAAAGTAGGAAACAGCAGAAAAAACAAAACAAAAAAGCAACTGAAAGCAGCGACTGGAAACACTAAAACACCAACTGAAACCTTTATTATTATTATTATTATTATTATTATTATTATTGTTATTATTATTATTGTTGTTGTTGTTATTGTTTTTACTGTTGTTGCTGTTGTGTATTCCATTTATTTAATTTATTTTATTGTTTATTTCATTCTTTTATTTTTTTTACTTTTTATATATTTATTGTATTTATTTCCTATAATAATAATAATAATAATAATAATAATAATAATAATAATAATAATAACAATAACAAAATAATAAACAAATTATTAATTATAATTATAATTCTTTTTATTATGGGTTATTTTCATTGTTTAATTCATTTTTTAAATTTAATTTCTTTTATAATTCATTTAATTCTCTTTTAACCTTTATTTGTTTAATTAATTTTATTTATTCATCTGTTATTATTATTGCTGTTGTTGTTATTATTACTACATAATAATTCTAGTAATAAAAATTATGATTTTTATTATTATTGGTTATTTTTATTGTCTAATTTAGTTTTTAAATTACATTTCTTTTATAATTCATTTAATTCTCTTTTAACCTTTATTTGTTTGATTATTTTATTTATTTATTTATCTGTTATTGTTATTATTATTACTATTATTTTTATTATTATTATTGATTATTTTTATTGTCTAATTTATTTTTTAAATTTCATTGATTTTATAGTTCATTTCAATCTCTTACCCTTTTGTTTAATTATTCATTTTATTTATTCATTCATCTGTTATCATTATTATTACTATTGTTGTTGTTGTCGTTATGCTTGGTTTTACGCTCCATGTTTTGTTTTTTTCCACTTAGATGTGACATTTTTATTTTATTTATTTCATTTTTAATCCTGTTAGGTTGTTTTGATTTTTTTAGAAAATATTTTACCGTATTTCACTCTATTTCCCGTTCTGTCCCGTCTGTAAGATATGTTGTAATTATTACACAATTACTGCAGAAAAAAGCAAATAAATCCACATAATATGATGAAAAAGGTTTTTATTCCCTGCAGGATTTACAGCCAGGAGCAGCAGATATGTGAAAATTAAAGAAAAATACACAATTTGTTGTTTAAAAATCCCCAGAAGGACGTTTTATGTTTTCAGTCCAGATTCAGATTCTGACCTTTGAGGAACTCAAACAGAAGAAGAATAAAAACTGTGAGGTTCAGACAGGAAGGAGGTCTCTGCTCATCTGTCAACCCTCTGATAACCCTTATCAATAAATCCCCATCGATAGATCAGACTTATCAGCAGCAAACATCTGGAGACGTCATTAAGATGACGCTGAGGATTGATACGCCTCAGATCAGGTCCATCAGATTCCTGCTGCTGCTGGAGAATCTGAGGAGGAAATAAAGGTCTCCATGCTGCAGCTTTAAATGTCCTCCTCCTGGTGAATTATTCAGAGCTGCTGATTTATCGCCTCCTACAACAACACATGGAAGAGTTCTAAACGAGGAGATTCTTCCTGTAATAAAGACAAACGAAGCAGAGCTGGTCAGCGTTTCTCTGCTGGTTTCACCCTTAACCCCCAAAGCTCTGAAGAAAATCTAAATGATTTCATTTATCAGAGCCAGAAGGATTAATAACAGAAAGAATCGCTGCATTTTCAGCTCCTGTTACGCTTATATTTAATTTAAAACACCTTCCTGCACGTCTCATTTTAAAATAAACTCTTTTCTCTGTGAAAAACAATAAATTCTGTATTTCTTTGTGAACTATAAAAACTTTGGCTCAGTTGAGACCAACAGTCATTTGACAAAAATTCTAATTTAAAGCTAAAATATTCTTCGGATAACATATCAGTGGTTTCATTTCAAAAGAAAACATCTTCATTTTTTTATCTTAGATGTTCAGAAAGTCACGTAAAGCAATATAATAATTATATTAAATATCATGTATATTATATTTAACATTTATATAGAATTATACATAATGATAATTTACATGATATGAGAAGTACTGAATTATCTGTTTCTGAGATACAATAAGATGATGAGATGAGATACGATTAGATACAATGAGATGAGATATGATGAGATACAATGAGATATGACGAGATGAGATACGATGAGATACAAACAATGAGATGAGATACGATGAGATACAATGAGATGATATATGATGAGATACGAAACAATGAGATGAGATATGATGAGATATGATTTTTACAGATTTGCTTTTACATTTATGCAGTTTATATTTTTACAAATGTACCGTATATTATTATTAGTACTATTATTATTACTATTATTTATTAGCCTTTAGTGCATCTTCTGTGAGTAGATTTTGTGTGTAAATATGTATTTTCTCCAGTTTCCTGCCATTAATTTCCATCTTTGCAGCGTATGAATGTTTGACGTTAGAGAGAAGAATGTCTATCAGGTTTCTCTTCACGTTAAAACACGTTTGCATTTTGAAACTCCTGCAGCGTGAAGCTGATGAAAGCCTGAGTGTGGCAGCGAGCGTGAGCAGTTGAGGACTAATTGATGATGATGAACAGCTTGGCCGGCAGGTAGCTCAGTCAGGTGACAAAAGAAGCAAAGTGAAAGCTGTGTGGCGGTTATTAGACGGCTGAAGAATGAAAGAGAAGGGAGGGAAGATAAGAGAAGCTGCAGAAGGAACAATGTGGAACCTCTGCACCTCCTGAAAGAGCTGCTCTCAAGGCCTCGGCTGGGCTGAAAGGAAGAGGTGTTAAAGGTTATCGTTGTCAGAGTCCGGACATGTGAGCAGCTGCTCTGTGGGGACTGAACATCTCCCTGACCTCCTGCACTGAATAACAAGTGCACTGGCCTCTTCACATTTCGCCGTCTCGCCCTTTGTCCTCCTGAAGGCGACCCATAAAGCCATCTCATCTTGAAGGATGTTCAGGTGTGTCCTCCACGTTCCCCCTCAGCAGCCATGGTACATGAATGATCCGTGATGCTCAGCCGGGAGGAGGTTGTCGGGTTCATGTAAGTCCTCGTCATCTTATTGTGGAGCGAATATTAGCTGTTGAAGCTGTGACAAACTACCTGGAACATGATGTAGCTGTGTGATATGTCATGTTAGACGGATCTGAAATGATGCCGCTTATGGAAAGATGTCAGATTTTCTGAGGAGTTTCAGTTAAAAAAAAAAAAAATTAAAAAGAAAGAAACGAGGCTTCTTCAGTTTGGTTAGAGACAAAACACCTTCTAGAACAGAAAAGAGAAGTTCGGTCACTTTTGTAGTGAAGCTCTGAGTATCATCATGACCTGGATTACTGAGAATCTAAACAGATGATGTCTTATTGTGGTAAAATGTTCCAGAAATGACAAGAGAGGATTGGAAACTAAAATGAACCCTGTTTAGACGAGATTTGCTCAAACAGAACTCTTGTTTTTCTATGGTTAGTCTATTCTGTATTGTAGAATGGTCTGACTGCACTTCAGTATCGTCCTGCTACAGAGGATAAAAAATGCTCTGGTTTGTCAGTCGTCTTGGATGGAGCCAATTGAAGGATTCAGCTTTGTTCTCATCAAAATAGCAGCAGGGAATTGTTTTGTTTCGTGTTAATATTTGCAAGCAGAGATGCAAAAATAGTCGTTAAAATGAATAAAATATCAGAAAAACTAGCCGGGCTGCTTTACTGTACCACTGCAGAACTGCATAACAACCTGCAGGCTGACACGAATAGCTTTTAAGGTTTCTTTCCCCAGAAGTCTGATTCTGTGTTTTTCAGACCGTCATTGGTCCACTGAAGTCTTAAGGTGGAAACACTAAACCACGATGATGACTGATTATTGAACTTATGATGCATGTTGGAGCTTCTTGGTTCTCGGTAGGAACAATGGAATGACCAGAATGAGCAGGTCAGCCCAGATGTTCCTCTAACCAGTGATGTTTTGTAGCTTCTCCTTGGGGTTTTCAGATGTTCCCAGGCCAGATGAGATATCTAATATCTCCAGAGAGGTTTAGGTTGAGGGCACCTCGCCTGATTTCTGAGACTGAGCCTTGAGGAAACTCATTTCAGCCGCTTTTATCTCGTTTTTTCACTCACCACCCAAAGATCTCGATAACAGATGAAGGTTTGAACGTAGACCGACTGGAAAACTGAAAGATTTTCCTCCCACTGAGCTCCTCTTCTCCACGATGGTCCGGTTTGTTCTCTTCATTATTCGGTCCAGAGAAACTTAAATTCATACTCTAATCTGTAGCAACACAAAGGGAACTTTAAGGTTAAACCTCCCGAATCGCGAGCCTTGATCATAAATCCCGCTGCCTGCAGGGGAGGAAGCTGAGCAATGTCATTTTTAATAACTGGAAAACATCCTTGAGCCCCTTTTAAATTTTTAAGGCTGCAGTTATTCAGTCATTACTGGGAGGTAGAAGCTGCTACACAATACCAGCCAGCAGTGTGGTGTTAAGGCCTGGAAATGAAGCTTTTCTGAACATCAGCCTCATATTGAGACATCAGCAGGAAGAACAGATCCTGATGCGGTTTTAATAACGGGACTTTTTCAGAAGCTTCTGGGACGAAACACTAAAGGTTTGGATTTACAGATCAGAGCTGAGGAACTGGACTTGGTTCAATGATGCATATTTTACAGCCTGATCCATTTAATATTTCAGGTTTATCATGTCTAAAGCCTCTAAAACTCCTGAGAAATTCAATTTAATTCACCCTCTGAACTCCAAGCAGCAGTTTCTGGTTCTTCTTCACTCATCTGTTGAGTTTTTCCTCAAGTTTTTCACTATAATATTTTATTATTCTTTTATTTTTATATAGATTTTTTTAATTATTATAATAAAACTTTCCTATAATATGAAGTCCTATAGACCAAGACAGACAGACCAACCATGAAAAAGGAGATTTTTGTGCTTGTTTGTTCACAGTCAACTCACTAGTGGCTTCATGGTTGCACTAAAAAGCAAATTATTTTAGTTATTTTACAGAATCCTGTTTCATCCGAATAATTTTTCTTGGCAAACTTTTAAATTAAACAATTAGATAAAACTTTTTCTGAAGCATGATGGATTTAAGCTTAGATTTTCTAGCGTTCAAGTGCAGTTTAGTGGTTTTTGCACCATCAGAGAGTTGAAAAACTGATATTTTGTGGGTTTTAATGCCTCATTATAATATATTCTTTCCTTGTTGTGCAACAATGTGCAAAAAAATATGTAGTGTGCAAAAATCTAAATATATATAAAAAAACATGGAATGCAAAAAATATGCAGTGTGAAAGATAGAAAGTGTAATGAATGCAAGAAAAGAAAAACAGCATATAATGGAATGGAATGGAATGTGTGCAAAAGTGACTTCTATATCTAAAGATGTCAGTATAAAATAAAATAACGTATAAACACATGTCCAGAAATATTTATAACATACAGAAATATATCGAAGTAAACATTGGGGATGGGAGCCTGTATAGCTCAAGGCGTTAAGCAGGTGACCCATGTACAGGACTGGTTCCCTACACAGCAGTCCAGGTTCAATTCCTGCTGCCGGCCCTTTGCTGCATGTCCTCCCCTGTTTCCTGTCTCTCTCTCACTGCACCTATGAAAATAAAGCTGAAAAAAAAGGCCAAAAAAACAAAAACTTTAAAACATTCGGCAACCTTCATCATGCTGGAGGGAGAATCAGGGAGAAGTTTTATGTCTCATCCACTCTAAACATCGACTCTGAATCAGATGATAAGAAGACAGAAAGTACATCAAAGCTGCTCTGATTTATCGTTGGTATTTTAATGTTTGACTTCCTGACCCCTCTAAGAAAAAAACTGCATTTCTGACACGCTATCCGTCATGCTTTTGTGTTGTTTTAAGCAAAGACTGACAACGTCTCTGAACTCAGAGCAGCTGAGGATCTTGAAGAAGTTTTCAGAAATGAAACATGTCTGAAACGTCCTGGTGCCATCAGAGCAGAGCTTTTATCAGCTGGACTGTGGTTTGGTCAGGAGGTGGACAGGAGCAGCGCTACAGGGGTGGCCCTTTGGACAAGAGGATTATCCACCAACTGGAGCCAACTTTTAAGCCTCTTTCCTTTTCTTATCTGTGTTGTGTCCTAAAAAGATAATCGCTTAATTAAATATTGATGATATTTCAGACCGGAAGCTGGCGGTCTGACTTGTGGAAGGGCAGAATGATTAGAGCAGAATGATTCACCGAATCATAGCTTTAAAGAGACGACAGAGAGACGTGGAGCAGCAGGGAGGAAAGGTCGAAGTAAAGCAACGAACAGAGAGTTTAGCAAAAATAAAATCTTGAAAAAAACTGTTTAAAACCATCTGGAGGCTTATTGGGTGCTCTTAAAATCAACTATGTAAGTTTAGGTTCTGCTGCAAGACTGGAGAATAAAAATGGTGCAAAGATAATTAAATCTGAACAAAACATGCATTTATTCACAAGGTCTATTCACAGAAGCATGAAAATGTACTAAAAATATAGAAAAAACGGGATTCAGTATTTGTCATATGCTATGTTAACTTTTTAAAAAAGTAATGTGAAATTAATAAATAAAAATACTGTGTAAAAATGAGTGTGCAATAATATATATAAAGAATGGAATATGAACAAATCTTCAGTTTGAAAAATATCCAGTGTACAAGAGAGGGGAAAAAAGGTAATGCAAAATATATACATAGTGTGCAGAAAAAAAATTATGCAAAAAAAAACATGCACTGTGCAAAAATGTAAAAAAAAAATTATAAAAAGTATACAGTGCGCAAAAATGCAAAAAAAATAAAAAATGTAATGTATAAACTATAATATGCAAAAAAAATTAGGGTGAAAATATCTTTTTAAAAAGCCTACAAAGAATGGAAAAAGTCTTCAAAAATACAAAAGAATGCAATGTAAAAAAAAAAATACGCAGTGCAAAAATATTGAAAATATAAAGTGTGCAAAAATGTTGACAAAATATGTAATTAAAAATATACAGTGGGCAAAGAAATAAAAATGCAATGTAAAAACTGTAATATGCAAAGAAATTAGTGTGCAAAAATGTTTTTTAAAAGTGAAAAAATATTAAAAATATACAGTCTGCAAAAAACTTTTAAAAAACTGTGCAAAAGTGTAAAAACTTTCTCATATAAATACACAGTGTGCAATAATGCAAAAATACAATAACATATAATATAAAATACCATATAAAAATATTTAATGTAAAGAAATGCACAAAATGAATGTGCAAAGATATATATACAGTTTGCAAGAGAGCAAAAATATAATATTGTAAAAAAATACACAGTGCACAAAAATGCAAAAAAAACATTTTAAAAATATATACAATGCAAAGATATATACAGTTTGCAAGAGGGGAAAAAATGTCTTGCACAGTGGCAAAAATAACAACCCAAAAAAATGCAATGTAAAAAACATACACTGTGCAAAAATGTTTTTAAAAAATCCAAAAAATAAACAGCATGCAAAGATGCAAAAAGAAGTAATGTAAAAACTAGAATATGCAAAAAAAATGTAGTGTGCAAAAGAAATGCAAAGTAAAAAAAAAAATACACTGCAAAAATTTTAAAAATTAAATAAAATAAAATATGTACAATGTGCACAAATGCAAAAAAGAGGGAAAAAACTCATGTAAAAAATCTACACTGCAAAAAATATCCAGCATTCAAAATGAAACATAAAAATATAAGTATGCAAAAATGTTGACTATCCTGATAAAGAGGATTTAAAGCCATCGGAGGCTTATTGAGTGCTCTTAAAGTGGAATGATTTATTCACCACCATGTAGATCTGCTGCTGCTCTGGATCATATCCCATCATACATTTTTCATTCAGCAGCGATGGGACGATTGGCTTCTCCCCTCGTGGACACATGGGAGCCCTCCGGTCCATTAAAGAGTGGAAAAAGGTTGCTGTGCTTTTAGAGAGGGAGCTGCACGGAGCAGAATAAGTAAAAAAATAAAAAAGAAATAAAGAAATGACAGCAGACGACTTAGAGAAACACAAACACTCTCAGAATAAGTCCTTTTCCATCTGCTGCTGTTTACTTTAGCAATGAGAGCGTCTGTTCCCGACAGAGCAGCAGACTGATCTAAAAGTGAATATTCCTCTGGTAGAAATCTTCAGATTACACGCCTGGTTAGATTTCATCGCCCCCACAGGTATTTTGTACAGTGAGTGTGTCTGAGCAGAGACTCCGGTGGTTTCAGGAGGAGGTAGAAGCTGCTTTGGGATGAATGGAGCTCTGTACATAATAAATGTGCTGCTTATCGCATGTTGATCACTTAGATCACCTGAACGCAACGTCCAGCTGCTACGCTACGCATCACCTGAGCACAGGAAGATTCACTGGGTAGTGTTTTAGAGCACATTCACACAAAAAAAGAGGCAGGAAAATGTAAAAACAATAAAATAATAATATCTCATCGTATCTCATACTATTGTATCATATCTAATATCATTGTATTTCATCTCATCATTTCTCATCTTATAGTATCTCATCTCATTTCATCGTATCGTATCTCATCGTATTGTATAGTATAGTGTCTCATCATGTCATCATATCGTATCTCATCTCATATCTCATCTTATCGTATCTCATCTCATTGTGTCGTATCTCATGGCATGGTATCCTATCTTATCTTACACTCAAACTTTAATCTCCTAGGTGGATTTCCAGTTATATATTAGATGGTTTCTGGCTACAGGTTTCCTTCATAAACTACAGGTTTCTTTGGTGAAGACTCTGAACTACAGGTTTCCTAGATGAAGACTAAACTACAGGTTTCCTGGATAAACTACAGGTTTCCTAGATAGACTCTGAACTTGGTTTCCTCCACCTTTAGTGTTTTAGAATTCCTGTGACTAACTGAAGGACAAACACAGTAAAACTCTGTAGAACCTGGTTAAGGTTAAAGCTGCTTCATACCATTTCTTTCCTTATAGCTGAGAATGAACTGAACTCATCCTAAAACTGAATTAATCTCCGTGCAGCTGCAGGTTAACGGAGCGTGAATGAATCTCATCCAGATGTAAACTGGAACTTTGCTGTTAGCAGCTGAAGGTTAACGGCGTGTTCAACATTAGCTGCTGAGAAAGAGTCTCTACTTCCTGCCAGATTCCTTCCACATCGTTCTCACATTAAACCTCAGCGTTACTGCTGGCAGGAGGTTTGACCTCGGGGATGTTTGGTCTTTAATGGACTTTTTCTTTTACTTTTTAGTGCTCGTCTCCATGGAACACTTTCCAGGCTCTGCCCTCAGTGCAAAGAGAGGAAATCCATATCCTAGATGTTAATGCAAACACAAAACATAAAGAAACTCAGCACTGATAACACCAACGCCAGCTGCTTCCAAAAAGACGAAGCTCAAATGATAAACCTTTGAAATATTGTCAGTCTTGTTTACATTAACAGCTTTGGGGGAAAAAAACTACAAGGTGGTTCTATATTGTACATGGATCCAATAAACAGAGAAGAAGAAAGAATTAATAACCAGCTGTTTGCTATCTGCTAACGACAAAGAAGAAGATGAAGATGGTGAAGATGGAGGAGGAGGAGGAGGAGGAGAAGGAGGAGGAGGAGAAGGAGGAGGAGGAGGAGGAAGAGGAGGAGGAGAAGGAGGAGGAGGAGAAGGAGGAGGAGGAGGAGGAGGAGGAGGAGGAGAAGGAGGAGGAGAAGGAGGAGGAGGAGGAGGAGGAGGAGGAGGAGGAGGAGGAGAAGAAGAAGGAGGAGGAGGAAGAGGAGGAGGAGAAGAAGGAGGAGGAGAAGGAGGAGGAGGAGAAGAAGAAGGAGGAGGAGGAGGAGGAGAAGAAGAGGGAGGAGGAGGAGGAGGAGGAGGAGGAGGAGGAAGAGGAGGAGGAGAAGAAGGAGGAGAAGGAGAAGAAGAAGAGGAAGAAGAAGAAGGAGGAGGAGAAGGAGGAGAAGGAGAAGGAGGAGGAGAAGGAGGAGGAGGAGAAGAAGAAGGAGGAGGAGGAGGAGAAGAAGGAGGAGGAGAAGGAGAAGAAAAAAGAGGAGGAGGAGAAGAAGGAGAGATATCTCAGTCAGGTAGTTTTTCTATGTTGGTTTTGCATCTACTTCATGTTGGTTTTCGTCTCTTTCAGGTTATTTTGTGTCTCTTTACTGTGTTGTTGCATCGTCTAGTTGTTCTTTTGGGTCGTTTTGTGCTAGTTTCATAAGGAAATTCACTTTTTTTCCTAACTTTTCATGATTTGTGTCATTCTAACTCCAACATTTCTTCCTTCTCTCTCCTTCTTCATGTCATTCTGTTTCCACGGAGCTGCAGGACTTTAGATCGCAGTGAAAAATGAACCACAGTGAGTTAAAACTGCGGCTTCCACCGAGTTAATGAACCCTGTGCAGAAAACAACTACATTATCTCTGTGATTAGCAGCTGAGCTACTGTTTAATATACATGAGCTTTTGTAATTAAACACCTCTGCAGTCGACATCTCAGAATCCCAGTTGTGTGTCTTTAAAGATCATTTAAAATCTGCCCGACGACTCGTTATTCCCACCAAACAAAGGTTACGACAAACAGCCGTAATCTGATTTCTGTGCTTGTTTCAGTGGCTGCGACAGATTACAGCTGCAGTTTTTTTATTAATCAGATTCATATAATCCTGTTTGGTGTAATCCCTCCCTGCCTGGCCCCCTGACTCATCGCTTCCATTAAGAAAGAGTCACACATATTACACAGCTGTTATCTCGCTGGGCTTTTATCTCGCCGTGCTCTCAGCTGCCTCCCTTATCTCCATAAAAGCAGGCTTTTATCCAGTGTTTTGCTCACAGCGTTGTCTTGAGGGAAGGGTGGAGCGTTGGTTTCCTCTTACATCTGAACCAGGTTTCATCGTTAGCGCTGAGGCCGGTGTTCCTGCCTTTCTGTTAACTACAGTCGCCTGTTCTGTGATTTTACAATTAGAGAACAACTTTTTCTCCTGCCTCCTGTTCTCCACGTCGCCTCGCTGGCCTCTGCAGTCTCATTTCTCATCGCACTCCTCTCACCGTGCCTTTTCCTTCAGAGTCCTTTGTAATGATGGGGACATAAAAATCCGGACTTCTTCTTCTTCGTCTTCTCCTCTTCCTTCCTCTTCATTTTCTCCTTCTTCTCCTCTTCCTCTTCTTCCTCCTTTTTGTTGTTCTTCTTCTCCTTCTTCTTCTCCTCCTTCTTCTCCTCATCATGTTCTCCTTCTCCTCCTTCTCCTTCTCCTTATCTTCATAAAACCAGTTAGTACAGTCTCCTGTTATGTGATTTTAGAGAACAACCTTTTCTCCTGCCTCCTGTTCTCCACATCGCCTCGCCGGCCTCATACAGTCTCATTTCTTGTCCTCATCTCGCTCCTCTTGTTGTGCGTTTTCTGTCGGAGTCGTTTGTAACGACGGGGAGATAAAAATCCGGACTTATTTTAGTGCCTGCTTGTGCTCCGGCTGCTATTGTTTTCATCTGTTGTTAGCGGCGTCTTTATTACGAGGCTGCAGAAAGTGATGGGGAACGCTGGGAGCTGCTCAGGCCGTTTGGTCGCCACTTAAAGCCTCCACAGAAGGAATCGATCAAAGCAGCCACAAAGCCACAGACTCTGGCAGCGATAGGGAAATATTCTGACCCTGTGAGTTTACAGCGACAAGCAGGACCTAAACAGAAGCTCTAAACCAACTCTGCCAGCGGAAAAACTGCAGAATGTCTCATTAGGGAGTTCATATCTGCAGGTAAAGAGACAAAATCTGACACTGTTTTCCCAAAAACATACTTCAAGGGAAGACCGCAGACAGAAACGACGTCCAAACTCTGCTGGTCTATGCAAACGATCGGATCATGGCTGCCGATTCTCGGTATGACGAACTCAGTCGTAAGATGAACAATTTGCTTGGTGTGACTGTTGATTTGAGTCGCAGATTGGAAGCCATCAGGGTGAGAATCGCTACAGCTGGGGTCTAAAATTGTTGAGAGCAGTAGGGGGAAGGTGAAATTACTTCTCTCCCGCCCAAACATGAATAACTGATTACATTCTGGCACCCCTGGTACAATAACAAACTCCTCTGGAAGTTTCACGGCCAAGAGATAGCTCTCCTACACCCCCCCCACCTTCCCAAGGACACCTGTTGACTTTTGGACCGGGCCAACCGAGGACGTCTCCATAGCAACCTTGCTGTGTTATCACGCTCCCACCCTCGCGAACTGAGACACCAGAGGTCTGAGACGGAAGAAGATGGGCTACACGCATACACAAACATTCGGACTCATGAACTGAGCACTGAGCTAAACATTCACACACATTCCCATATCCCCCTCCCCCCCGCCTCCACAAGCTTCCCTCACTATACACAGGAGCCAGGAATCCATGCACCTGCACAGGAACCAGCTAACTGTGTGGTGCTCCCCCCTCCACCTCCCCACATCCTTATCCCAACTATCCTTGTCTAACGTCATGCTTTGCCTGTTTGCGGGTTTGTTTTTTTTAGGTTCCTTCTCAGATTGAATTTCCCAACATTGGAGGTTTCATTTGGTACAATGAGCCTTTTTTTTTCTTTTACCCTCTGCTATCCCTACCCAGATCCCTACATGTCCTTTTTCTTTTTTCCTTAAGAAAGGTGTGTGCAGCACTGCGCAGCAGCCGGAGCTGTCATTGGCAGGGCAGCTCAAATGAAATTTCGTTGTATATGAAAGTGTGCAATGACTAATAAAGATTGATTGATTCAAATCAATCCAGTGTTTATTTTGATCCACAACTAAACATCTCTGAAATGCATGAAGACAAACACAACATTTCTGCACCAAAACTGTTCCTCAAAGTTCTGTAGATGTTCAGGAAACATGTTGAGAAAATGTGTTCCTTCCTGGTTGTTCCTCCAAAGTCTTGGAGGTAGAAGATCCTTGAGAAACCTTTCAGCGTTCATTGACATTGCTGAACCTTTAATTTCAAAATGTTCTCCTTCTCCTCCTCCTTCTCCTTTTTCTCCATCTTTTTCTTCTTCTCCTTTTTATTGTTCTCCTCCTCCTCCTTCTTCTCCCGCTAATCTCCCTTCTTTTCCTTCTCGTTCTTCTGATTTTCTTTCTGCACAAACTTGCTTTTGGAATGCACCGATGGGTTTGAGTTGAGAGAGTTAACCAGAGAAATAACCTGCACAGATTCAAACTTGTTCCACAAATGGATTTTTGTGTAGAATAAAGGGATTTTGGTGAAATACTAGGATTTTACGCTGATACTGGTCAAGTTTTCTGTCACCATTCCGTCGTTTATGGATCATCTCTTCTGTTCAGTTTGGTGCTCTGATCCATGTCATCATATAATTTTTTATTTATTTATTTATTTATTTTTTTTACAGAATCCATTACTGCAAACACTTTGGTTAAATTTTAATGAAGATATGTAGACTTTAGGACTTTTAAGCTTCAGTTAGATCAAGTTTACCAACCTAGCAGTGATTAAGTTCAAGAAATTCATGGATTATCTCTATTTTTACAGATTACGGCTGAAAAATGGTGGAATTTTGGTGATCTTTTTAAACAAAAACCTGGGTAAAACAGAGAAATAACCTGCACAGATTCTAACTTATTCCACAAATGGATTTATGTGTAGAATTAAGTGATTTTGGTGAAATATCAAGATTTGGTTTGGTTTTGTGATGGAACAACTCAATAAGAACAGTCAGAAAGTTTAAAAATGCTACGGTTCTCTCTGTTTCTACATTATCTTAAACACAACAGGCCTTCCTAACCTGCTGCTGGGTCTTCAGGTTCAGAGGATTCATCTTTAATCGTCGTTTGCGTCTTTTGTAATTGACCGACCGCCGTGTTATCTCAATAATCTGTGCATGTCCTGTGCAGAGAGAAAATCCCTGCATTTAAAAACGTGAAAATGGTTCAAAAGCACCAGCACCAAGCTGCGACTCCACCTCCTCCAGGTTGTTATTATTCTTGTGCCAGCAGGTCTTTAATTTTGTATCATCACACCATCCTTTATAGAACATGTCAGTACAATCTGCACTGGCCTGAGACCAGAGCCACAAACAGCATTAGAGACATTATACGGGCTGTGCAGACGCTCTCACACAGCTGAGAAGCCATAAAAATAATCTTGAGAAAGCTGCTGACAGCCTCGGTAATAGTGCTAGTTATCATGCAAGTGGTCCATGAAAGCAGCAATCCAAGCGACTGCATTTATCTGACAGCAGACAAATGGAGAGACCAAACAATAAGAGAAGAACAACAACAGCACCTGTTGCAATCTGCTGGGAAAACACAGACACAGATGATGTGCTGATATTAGCTCTGAGGTATTGGACGGTACATCAGCATCACGCCGTTAACGAGATGATCCTGGACGAGGCGTTTATCTCCACTCAAACACCGGAGGAAAGACAAGGGCAGACGCTGCAGAAACTTAAAGGTCCTCTGATGCTGGACAGAACCACGATCTCTGGAGTAAAGTCTCTCATTTAGTGTCGTCTTGTGCATCTACATGTGGGACTACCTTACATGTCGTTAGCTTAGTTTAGCTTAGCTGATCAGGATATTGAGATGAACCTCAGTCCAATCTTTCACATCTGCCTTTCGCTGTCACACAGACATCCTAAATGTACATTATGTTAGAATAGAATAGAAGATTGGGCTCAGGTTCGTCCCAATATCCTGATCAGCTAAGCTAAGCTAAGCTAAGCTAAGGACATGTAGCGGTGAAGCAAAACAAAATGACAAACCCACATGTATCTAGATGCACACAAAATGACCTAAAACAGATGGAAATTGGACATAACCAAACTAAAATTCTACCCGACTGAAAAAAGATCAACAATAAAACACAAAATGAGCGAAAATACACACAAAGAGACACCAAAAATATCAACCATGATCCTGAACGATGCATTTATCTCCACTCAAACACCGGAGGACAGATAGGGGCAGACACTGCAGATAGTGATATTAAAGTCTCTCATTTAGTGTCATCTTGTACATCTACATACATGTGGGTTTGCAGTCAAACATACATGTCCTTAGCTTAATGTAGCATTCACTCTGGAATAGTTCATTGTTGGCCATCAGGAATCCCAACATGAACAGACACCTGCCAGTCACAATCAGTCACAGTCACTCTCAACACCTGAGCCAATCACAGGCAGTCTCTCTCCCACCTGGAATCCACCCCTGTTCCTTTGTTTGAAGCCCATCAGCTTCATTCAGTCACACACAGTCACTGAACAGCAGGATCACCTCACAGCACTCATCTCTGGAAACCATTCACTTTTTACAAGCCTGGAAACCTGGAAATCACAGCATCAAAGAGGACGTGAGTTCAAACTCCTGTTAAGCGTGTTGGAAGTTGGTTGATATCATGTCATGGCTCATTATAATACTCATGCTGATGCTAACAGGCCTTCAACTGCTTGTGGATTTCTGGATGCCACCCACCTGAACCAACATTGTGCTGAACACTGAATATTGGTGAGCAACTAATATGATGAATGACTGATGATGATGATGATAGTAATGATGATGATAATTATGAAGCCTGTCTGCTGAACAGGTTAGGCTTGAACTGATGGTGAGCTACCCTGGACCAAACTGGAAAACCGTCTGACCCGTTTCACCCCTTCACCCACCCCACTCATTGGCAGGTCTAAAGCCCCACAGCTTCATCCCTTCCAGAATGGTGTGGTAGGACTTGTTGGAAATTTTGGAATTGTTTGGAATTGTTTTATGTCATGAACGAAATTTAAGTCTATTAATAACGGATGTGCTGAAAATCCTCCAACACTCCTTCAAATTAAAAGCCCCTCCTACAACATCACAATCTTAACTTTCAGGAGGAAAAGGGAAGCCTGTTTTCTCTAGTTTGTTTAGGATAACATATCTTTGTCATTTATTTTATCGTTTTACTGTTAACTAATCATCTATCAGACAAGGAGGAGCTTGTAACCCTGGTAACCAAAAAAATGAATGAGAAGCTTCAAATGTGTCCTTCAAGGGTCGTAATTTGACCCAAACTGTGTTATTTTCCTGAACCTAATGAAGCAGGGAGTAAAACCTAAAAGTGAAAAAGTGAAAACGAAACTTAAATCTGAGAATCCTGAAGCCCTGATTAATGTCTGTCTCCTTCCCTCCCTGTGTCAGAGGCTTATCTAACAAACGTAGGAAAATACGTGTCTGTCAACGCGTTAATAAACGTTCTGTTTAGTTGGGAGTATGATTTTTCAGAGGCAGGGCTGTTAAATGAGAGCTCAGCTGGGGGAAGATGTGCTGTTGTGGCCCTGAGCTGCTGAAAGCCTGGAGGTCTGGATTTTACTACCCAGAAAGAAGATTACAGCAAATCCTTTAGCTGACAGTCAATTGAATTACACCAAACACGGCACCTGGAAGCTGAAAGATGCTGAAAAATGCTCACAGTTTGCAAACACACTGATAAGGTCTGCAAGATTCAAGTGAAGAATCTCACTTTGAATGTTTTATTTTACGTGCAGGCTGCAGGTTTTAACTTTAGGTGTGGCTAATATTAGGAAACCATTCAGGAGATGAGTTGGTTTTTATTTATTTCACATCTTTTCTCTCTCTTCCCTGTGTGTTTTTAATTTCTGGGACACGAGTGAATCTGACTAGAGCAGGACGTCCTCAAAAGCTGAGCTACCGAGAAGAAAGAAACTAGTGAGGGAGGCCACCAAGACACCCATGACTCCTCTGAAGTTTTTCTTTCATGTTCCCACTGCAGTTTTTTAGCTTTAGGTGGCTAATGTTAGCAGGAGACGTGTGACTTTCTCTTTTCTTTTTTAAACACCTTTTCTCTCTCTCTCTCTCTCTCATCCCACCCATGTCTTTTTAATTTCTTCCAGGTCTCAGCTCGTCTCCTCTTGCCTCCGTCTGATCTGCATCTACCCACTAAATCCTCCCACCTCAGTCTGTCACTCCGTCCTCACCGCTACTTTAGCTCGCTGTAATTATCTGTTCCTTCATCCCACAGTTTATTTGCCGATAAATATCCCTCACTCCTGCTGATCAGTGCCAAACTTGGTACAATATGTTCTTCGGATTTGTCAGACTCTGTACTTTAAATCCAGGTTTCTTCTTCTTTTCCACCTCGCTGTGTCGCTCTGATTTTAGCACCTCGTCTTGTGTTTTCGACGTTGTGTTTTCTGGCTGTGATACACGAGGAACACCTGAACAGATGACCTGAAATCACAGCCCGCTTTCACTTCATCTTCTCCCAACATTTCAGCCAGACATGAATATCTCAAAAGTGTTCATTAAAAAAGAAAAATAAATCTGAACATGCCTGTTGTGGAAACATTCCGCTCAGCGTCTCATTAAAATGGATTCGTACGTAGCCGTTTTATTGCCAGTGAAGGCGCCGTGCTGGAAATGTTGCACACATTTCCAGCTATAAAAGAAGGTTAAACTGCCGAAAGCAATGGAGTATTTGGTTCTTGATATGCGACATTATTTCAGGCGGAGGAGCCGGGGGAATATTGGCAGCGCTTATGAAGCTCAGTCGCTTTTCGTTACTGCTTTAAAAAAAAAAGCAACTGAAGGAGACGGCATAAACCAAAGTAGGTGTCAAATTAGTGGAATATCTCCCAGTCAGAGGTGTGCAGCATGAACTCATACAGCACCGCGACAACATCCAGGCAGTTTTATCTGCTCTGACAGGATATTCTGCGACACCATTACAGGATGTGATGTGAGTGTTTTCTTCAGTATTATGTGGACTGAGCCACAAACAGATGAAATGAAGAGCTAGACGGAGAGAAGGATGAAGGAACAATATGTGACATCCAGAGCCCAGCAGCAGCCTCATACATAAATATGTTCTGGCGTTAAATCACATGAAACATGAACTCAGACTCCGCTTTATGGGTTACCTGTCTGCTACCTGCTCCAGGAGAACTGGAAGTTTGAGTTCAGGAGAGGACTGGAAGTGGGTCTGGTCTTCAAGTTGTACCAAAAAATAGCAATAAAATGTAGAAAGATGAAAGGTATTATTGTATAGAACAACACCATGAAGACCAAAGAAAACGCCAAGAAATTCTGACAAAAGGTTGTAGAAAAGCATCAGTCAGGACGATACAAGAACATTTAAAGTTCCTGAAGATCTCCTGGAGTCCAGTTAAATGCATCATGAAGGAATGGAAGGAAGATGGAACATGAATAAATCTGACTAGAACAGGACGTCCTCAAGACCTGAGAGCAGGATGGAGCTTTTAGTCCCTCAGATGAGATGATATGTTTGATGGACACCAAACACTCAACATCAGGATGAACACACCACACTGTGAAGCACGGTGGTGGCATCATCATGACATGAAGTACAGTGGAGGCAGCATCATGACATGAAGCACGGTGGTGGCATCATCATGACATGAAGTACGGTGGAGGCATCATCGTGACATGAAGCACGGTGGTGGCATCATCATGACATGAAGTACGGTGGAGGCATCATCGTGACATGAAGCACGGTGGTGGCATCATCATGACATGAAGCACGGTGGTGGCAGCATCATGACATGAAGCATGGTGGTGGCAGCACCATTTTGTGAAGCATGGTGGTGGCATCATCATGACATGAAGCACGGTGGTGGCATCATCATGACATGAAGCACAGTGGAGGCATCATCATGACATGAAGTACAGTGGAGGCAGCATCATGACATAAAGCACGGTGGAGGCAGCACGATTTTGTGAAGCATGGAGGTGGCAACATCATGATGTGAAGCATTATGGCAGCATTATGGGTCCATGTTTTGTGTCTCAATTTTGTAATATTTTGTCCCATTTTTGTTGTTTTGTCTTTTTTATTAGATTTTTGTTGTTTGTCTCATTTTTTGTCGTTTTGTTTCTCGTTTTGTCATATTGTGTCTCATTTTTGTATTATTTTGTCGTTTTTGTTGTTTTTTGTCATTTTTTTGTCTGACTTCGTCTCATGTTTTTTTCTCATTTTGAGTCTCATTTGTGTATCATTTTGTGTTGTCATTTTTTGTCTGACTTGTCATTTTCTCGATTTTGTCATTTTTGTTTTCGTCTTGTGGCGTTTGTGTAATTTTTTCACGTTTTTGTCAATTTTTTTGTCGCTTTGTAATTTTATCAAATTTTTTTATCTCTTTTGTTTTGACCCAAAATGAGACAGAAAAAGACAAAAATGGGACGACACGAAACATCATGCCATTTGTCCCATTTTTTGTGGTTTTGTGTCTCATTTTTGTAATGTTTTATTGTATTTTTGTTGTTTTTTAATGTTTTTATCTGATTTTTGTTGTTTTGATCATAAAATAAAATACTACTGTATATCTTTCTGGAAGTTATATCTGGAAGTTGTAATGTGGAAATGATAAAGTGAGGCTGAATGTTGTTGAAACTGAATGTATTTTTCTTAATAAATTCCAGGTTGTTCGTGATGTTTTGTTAAAAGATAATTCATTGAATGTGAAAATTTTCAGAATGTACTGTTTTGCACTAAAACAAAGGGAGTTATGGTTGTTGATAGGTTATCTATGCTGTGATTTTGCTGGACTAAGATGAATTTAACTCCTCTGCTCTACATCATCCAACACTGAGGTTCTGTTTCATGTCTGAGGTTTCCAGATATGCATTCTGGAGATTCAGCGGTTTTCATTTTTAGCAAAGAAGCTAAAAAGTCGAGGTCTTTGCACATGAAACCGACTCTATCTCTGGTCCAGATAGCACAAATGTCAGGCCTGCATGTGCGTCACATCTCCCTCCCCTGACAGATGTGATTCTCCTCACTCTATCTAAACATCTGTCTTCACTCCAGTCAAGGTCAGCTCTTATCGCCTCTGTTTTCCTTCCCGCCCACCGACCTCCACTCTTCTGCTGGCGGTACGCTCCGACATACATGACATGTGTTTGACCCTCAGCGTGCCACATGCAACATTCATGAGGGTTCTGTGTCCTGGGAATCACGCTGGAGGAAGGAAGGCGTCCTGCGCTTCACGCCAGTGGAAAGGCATTAATATAATATAATTTAAAGGTGTAAGAGTGCAGAAAAATGGAAGTGGAACTGGTAGATTCCATTAGGGCTCGGCTGATACCGGATTTTATCTCCACATGAGGTTCAAAACAGAGGTTATCTTTTATCTTTAAGGTGGACAAATTGATATTTCTTTCTATACATTTACTCCAGTAAGTTACAGCAGAAACACAAAATATGAAAACATAAAAACCAGTAGTACGCAGTGATAATCCAGTAAAAACACAACAAAAGCCAACAATAATAAACTGGAAATAGACAATAAAACCAACAACAATAAACATAAAATAAACAATAAAACCCCAAATCTTGTTCTTTCCTGTCATTGAAACTTTGGCTAATTTATTTTCTCAATAACTGTCATGATGCCGCCACCACCGTGCTTCATATCATAATGCTGGCAGCATCATGATTGAAGCACGGTGGTGGCAGCATCATGAGGTGAAGCATGGTGGTGGCAGCATCATGAATGAAGCACGGTGGTGGCAGCATCATGATTGAAGCACGGTGGTGGCAGCATCATGATTGAAGCACGGTGGTGGCAGTATCATGATGTGAAGCATGGTGGTGGCAGCATCATGATTGAAGCACGGTGGTGGCAGCACCATGAGGTGAAGCATGGTGGTGGCAGCATCATGAGGTGAAGCATGGTGGTGGCAGCATCATGATTGAAGCACGGTGGTGGCAGCATCATGAGGTGAAGCATGGTGGTGGCAGCATCATGATGTGAAGCATGGAGGTGGCAGCATCATGATGTGAAGCATGGTGGTGGCAGCATCATGATGTGAAGCATGGTGGTGGCAGCATCATGATTGAAGCACGGTGGTGGCAGCACCATGAGGTGAAGCATGGTGGTGGCAGCATCATGAGGTGAAGCATGGTGGTGGCAGCATCATGATTGAAGCACGGTGGTGGCAGCATCATGAGGTGAAGCATGGTGGTGGCAGCATCATGATTGAAGCACGGTGGTGGCAGCATCATGATTGAAGCACGGTGGTGGCAGCATCATGAGGTGAAGCATGGTGGTGGCAGCATCATGAATGAAGCACGGTGGTGGCAGCATCATGATTGAAGCATGTGTATAAATAGAATAAATAAATCAAATAAAATGCTTCTAAACTTTAATTTAATTTAAAATTAACCATAGAATCACATTTCTACCAGTAACTAAATGTTTTCATCACTGCTTTTATCTACCGATGTTTTTTTTTTTTTTAAATATCAGAGGAGTCCTTTTTCTACACTAATTTCCCTAAAATCTGTCTCTATTTAACCCCTAAACTCTCATCTCTGCGCTGTCAGAAATAGAAAAACCTTCAGGTTTCTCCAAAATGAGGAATCTCTCAGGAAGGTGCTTCAAAAACAGTTTTGCTGGGTTTAAGGCTCCATTTTGACCTTTTTAGTATTATATTTTTTATAGTTATTGTGGCATCTTTTAACCTCCAAACACAAGAAAAAAAATGGGACAATACTGTAGATGTTTCTAAATAAAACAGGTTTTCTTCACTTCAAATACACAGAAATGGCCATGAAAACGTGCATTTCATGATAAAACCCTGACTCTGACGTGTAATAAACTTTAAATATCGACTCCTCTCTGTTTTGTGGAGATCTGACTTCCAGCAGAAAAATTCTGATTATTTGAGATGTGTGAAAGTAAAATCAATAGAGAGGTCTCAGGTTATCGTTTATTATCTATTCGTTTTATTGTTTTGGGGGAATTATTTCATGTCAGTAGTAAAAACGTTCATGTAGAGATGCTCAGAGGGTCAAAACATGAACGTTTGAGGGCAGCGTTGGAAGATGTTTACACCAAAAAAAATGTTTTTTTATGTATTTATGTTATGGAAAGCTGCTGGAATTTTATGACCTCAATAAGAAAGGATTTTTGTTTGCTGTAAATGCTGCTGCATTTGTACCTAGAAGTGTGTTTGTCATCTTATTCAAGTCGTGAAATCTCAGTGGCATACGTAAGTATTAAGATTTTGAGAAATAATTTAATATAGGATCAAAATTAAGGATACTTAATTTTCTTGAAAAACAAGTGTTTGATGATGCAAACAACAAAAACAAGACATAAAATGACTAAAATCAGACAGAGAAAGACAGAAATGAGACATAAAACAACAAAAACAAGACATAAAACAACAAAAACAAGACACAAAACGACAAAAACGATACACAAAACAACAAAAACAAGACACAGAAAGACAAAAACAAGTCACAAAATGACAGAAATGTGTGTCATGACATTCACACTTCATTTTAAGGTAGAAATCCTGCTCATGTTACTCATGTTGTGTCTTTTTGTATCTAAAATCACCTCGTCTGCATGTTAAACAGCTCAGAAACTGGATTTAAACTCAACCAGGGCAGCATTTCTGTCTTCAGACGCTGTAATCATCAGACTCCTCATCCCTGCCGTTCCTCCACATTCCTGGATTCAGGTTTTCCACTATTGATCGCTGCTGCTATCACCTGAAGCGATAACTTGAAGGACGCTGCAGCTCGGCGTCATAAAACCAGTCGGCTCGCTGCACTAAAACCTCTCCGAGTCTGGGCAGCATCATGATTGAAGCACGGTGGTGGCAGCATCATGAGGTGAAGCATGGTGGTGGCAGCATCATGAATGAAGCACGGTGGTGGCAGCATCATGATTGAAGCACGGTGGTGGCAGCATCATGATTGAAGCACGGTGGTGGCAGTATCATGATGTGAAGCATGGTGGTGGCAGCATCATGATTGAAGCACGGTGGTGGCAGCACCATGAGGTGAAGCATGGTGGTGGCAGCATCATGAGGTGAAGCATGGTGGTGGCAGCATCATGATTGAAGCACGGTGGTGGCAGCATCATGAGGTGAAGCATGGTGGTGGCAGCATCATGATTGAAGCACGGTGGTGGCAGCATCATGATTGAAGCACGGTGGTGGCAGCATCATGAGGTGAAGCATGGTGGTGGCAGCATCATGAATGAAGCACGGTGGTGGCAGCATCATGATTGAAGCATGTGTATAAATAGAATAAATAAATCAAATAAAATGCTTCTAAACTTTAATTTAATTTAAAATTAACCATAGAATCACATTTCTACCAGTAACTAAATGTTTTCATCACTGCTTTTATCTACCGATGTTTTTTTTTTTTTTAAATATCAGAGGAGTCCTTTTTCTACACTAATTTCCCTAAAATCTGTCTCTATTTAACCCCTAAACTCTCATCTCTGCGCTGTCAGAAATAGAAAAACCTTCAGGTTTCTCCAAAATGAGGAATCTCTCAGGAAGGTGCTTCAAAAACAGTTTTGCTGGGTTTAAGGCTCCATTTTGACCTTTTTAGTATTATATTTTTTATAGTTATTGTGGCATCTTTTAACCTCCAAACACAAGAAAAAAAATGGGACAATACTGTAGATGTTTCTAAATAAAACAGGTTTTCTTCACTTCAAATACACAGAAATGGCCATGAAAACGTGCATTTCATGATAAAACCCTGACTCTGACGTGTAATAAACTTTAAATATCGACTCCTCTCTGTTTTGTGGAGATCTGACTTCCAGCAGAAAAATTCTGATTATTTGAGATGTGTGAAAGTAAAATCAATAGAGAGGTCTCAGGTTATCGTTTATTATCTATTCGTTTTATTGTTTTGGGGGAATTATTTCATGTCAGTAGTAAAAACGTTCATGTAGAGATGCTCAGAGGGTCAAAACATGAACGTTTGAGGGCAGCGTTGGAAGATGTTTACACCAAAAAAAATGTTTTTTTATGTATTTATGTTATGGAAAGCTGCTGGAATTTTATGACCTCAATAAGAAAGGATTTTTGTTTGCTGTAAATGCTGCTGCATTTGTACCTAGAAGTGTGTTTGTCATCTTATTCAAGTCGTGAAATCTCAGTGGCATACGTAAGTATTAAGATTTTGAGAAATAATTTAATATAGGATCAAAATTAAGGATACTTAATTTTCTTGAAAAACAAGTGTTTGATGATGCAAACAACAAAAACAAGACATAAAATGACTAAAATCAGACACAGAAAGACAGAAATGAGACATAAAACAACAAAAACAAGACATAAAACAACAAAAACAAGACACAAAACGACAAAAACGATACACAAAACAACAAAAACAAGACACAGAAAGACAAAAACAAGTCACAAAATGACAGAAATGTGTGTCATGACATTCACACTTCATTTTAAGGTAGAAATCCTGCTCATGTTACTCATGTTGTGTCTTTTTGTATCTAAAATCACCTCGTCTGCATGTTAAACAGCTCAGAAACTGGATTTAAACTCAACCAGGGCAGCATTTCTGTCTTCAGACGCTGTAATCATCAGACTCCTCATCCCTGCCGTTCCTCCACATTCCTGGATTCAGGTTTTCCACTATTGATCGCTGCTGCTATCACCTGAAGCGATAACTTGAAGGACGCTGCAGCTCGGCGTCATAAAACCAGTCGGCTCGCTGCACTAAAACCTCTCCGAGTCTGAAAAATGTAATTTGTCTCGGCGGCGGCCCGTCTGACGTGACCCACGTCTGAGTAAATTCTACCTCCCACCAACCAATTTGGTTGTGCGTCTGGCTGCATGTCGATCTATCTGTCTGCCTGTCACATCGCATCTCGTTCAGAGCGCCTCGTTCTGCGCTTTCTGATGTTTGATAAATAGTCCGGGCCGAGCGGCACGGAGCTCGGCTGACATCGCTTTCTTTAGGGCCACGCAAACTTATTTTCTCCCTCAATCTCTGCTTCTGTCAAACCCTGGTCTTCCTGGAAAAAGGATCTCTATTCTTTTATTCATCTCCTCCTTTACGCTCCTCTTTGCATGTCGCTTAATTCATTATTGACAGCGAGGCTTTTCTTCGGCCTGTCAGGGAGACTCAGGTGTAAAGAGGCAGGATATGGAGCTAATGGGATCAGGAGGAAGAAGAAGAAACACAAACAGAGGAAGGTACACCGCGGTCCTGGATCGCTTTAACTCACTGACGTCCTGCAGACACTCCAAAGTAGGATCAAATGACAAGATCCTGTGAAAAAGAGTAAAAAATGACTTCAAACTTGTCTAAATTTACTTAAAACTCATCAAAAATCACTCCACACTGGTCTAAAACAGCAGAATCCTGTCTAAAATTACAAAAATTACGTCATATTTCTTTAGGTGCAGGAGGTGGAGGAGGCAGAGGAGATACAGGAGGTGTAGGAGGTAGAGGAGGTGTAGGAGGTAGACGAGGACCAGGAGGTGTAGGAGATACAGGAGGTGTAGGAGGTAGAGGAGGTGTAGGAGGTAGACGAGGACCAGGAGGTGTAGGAGGTAGAGGAGGTGTAGGAGGTAGAGGAGGTGTAGGAGGTAGACGAGGACCAGGAGGTGTAGGAGATACAGGAGGTGTAGGAGGTAGAGGAGGACCAGGAGGTGGAGGAGGTAGAGGAGGACCAGGAGGTGTAGGAGGTAGAGGAGGACCAGGAGGTGGAGGAGGTAGAAGGGGACCAGGAGGTGGAGGAGGTAGACGAGGACCAGGAGGTGTAGGAGGTAGAGGAGGACCAGGAGGTGTAGGAGGTAGAGGAGGACCAGGAGGTGGAGGAGGTAGACGAGGACCAGGAGGTGGAGGAGGTAGAGGAGGACCAGGAGGTGTAGGAGGTAGAGGAGGTGTAGAAGGTAGAGGAGGACCAGGAGGTAGAGGAGGTGGAGGAGGTAGAGGAGGTGTAGGAGGTAGAGGAGGACCAGGAGGTGTAGGAGATAGAGGAGGACCAGGAGGTGTAGGAGGTACAGGAGGTGTAGGACGTAGAGGAGGATGGCTTAATTTAATAAATAAGTCTCTGAGTAGAAAAACTGAAGCCTCTGGAGGTGGTCACAGAAAGATTCTCCTCTTCCTCCTCTTTAACTCCTTCATCTCCTCCATCTTCATGAGATAATCATGGATTCCTGAACTTTAAAGGAACTGGACGAGCCGCACAACAAACACTGAGAAAATCCAAGAATTCTGTTGGAAAAAGTGGAAAATGTGGAGTAAAATCTTTGTTTGTAGAATCCTGTTAAACCGTCATTAAACTAAATATTCCACCGTTTATCAAACTGTAAAAACAGGAAGAACTATTCGTGTTAGCACCCTTAAAGCTAATATGGCTAGCAGGAACATTAGCCAAGCCAATAGGAAAATTCTTAGTGTTATTGCATTGTGAGGCTAATGTGGCTATGATTAGCATTAGCCACAACAATAGGAGAGCCATTGGAGTTACCTCATTGTATGGCTAAAATGGCAGATGTTAGCTTTAGCCACAACATTGGGAGATAAACACTACATTTGCCTTGCTTTAAAAAGTGTAGTTTTTGTCTTGTGCAGTCCAACACTTTGACATGTTTGTTGTCTTCAGATGTTTGAGACATTGCAGATCTGTGCTCCTCAGATGTTCCTGCTCTGCTGGAGCTTCTGAGATGCTAACTAGCAGCTGAACTGTGAGCTAGTCTGCAGACTCCCTGTGGGCCAGCTGAGGTCTGAGCAGCACAAGACTATGAAATGCACTTCAGCCAGAAACCCTCGGACGAGACGGATTCCCACATTTTAGACGCTCGCTAAAAATACATTCATACCGCCTTAAAAATTGAAAGAGGAGCCACACGAGTGACTTCCAGTTGAAGGTCAGGAGGAGGACTTTAGGTTTACACACAGAGAGCAGCCAGATTTTTTCTTTTGACAGCAGGCTGACTGTTGAGTCTCCTTGGGTCTCAACTCTGTTGATGGGGGTTCTACAGGGTTCCAGAGAGTTCTAGTGGGTTTCAGGAGGAGATAAGATACAAGGAGGAGGATGATGAACGGACTGTTGACGCCTTCTTCACACTGATGTCAGCAAAACAAGTCACAGTCTGGAACCACAGACAGTAGAAACGTGGCTAACAATATGCTAACAATAGCCACATTAGCTATAAGGGTGCTAAAGCTAAAGATTCTCTTATTGTTGTGGCTAATGCTTAAAATAGTAACATTAGTCTCACCGTGCACTAACACTAAGAAGTCTCCTATTGTTGTGGCTAACGCTAATCTTAGCCATCTTAGCCTCACAATGCACTAAGAATTTTCCATGTTGTTGTGGCAAATGTTACTGTTAGTCACATTAGCTTTAATGGTGCTAACACTAAGAATTTTCCCTGTTGTTGTGGCAAATGTTACTGTTAGCCACATTAGCTTTAATGGTGCTAACACTAAGAATTTTCCCTGTTGTGGCAAATGTTACTGTTAGTCACATTAGCTTTGACTATGCTAACACTAAGAATTTTCCCTGTTGTTGTGGCAAATGTTACTGTTAGTCACATTAGCTTTAACTGTGCTAACACTAAGAATTTTCTCTGTTGTGGCAAATGTTACAGTTAGCCACATTAGCTTTAATGGTGCTAACACTAAGAATTCACTGTTGTTGTGGCAAATGTTACTGTTAGCCACATTAGCGTCACAGTGTACTATCACTAAAGATTCTCTTGTTGTTGTGGCTAATGTTAATGTTAGCCACATCAGCCAAAATGCATGCTAACACTAAGGATTCTCCTATTGTTGTGACTAATGCTATTAATAGCCACCTTAGCCTCACTGTGCACTGACACAGAATCTATTGTTGTGGCTCATGCTAATGTTAACCAAATTAGCTTTAAGGGTGCTAACACTAAGGATTCTCCTATTGTTGTGGCTAATGCTAATATTAGCCACCTTAGCCTCACAGTGCATTTACACTAAGAAATCTCCTATTGTTGTGGTTAATGCCAATGTTAGCCACTTTAGCGTTAAGCGTGCCAAAACTAAAGATTCTCTTATTGTTGTGACTAATGTTAATGTTAGCCAGGTCAGCCAGAATGCATGCTAACAGTAAGGATACTGCCATTGTTGTGGCTAACGTCACTGTTAGCCACATTTGCTTTAAGGGTGCTAATACTAAGGATTCCACTATTGAATCTGAATCTTTAATCATGTTGTGGCTCATGTTGGCAATAGCTGCATTAGCTTTAAGGGTGCTACAACTAAAGATTCTCTTATTGTTGTGGCTAATGTTAATGTTAACCACGTCAGCCAGAATGCATGCTAACGCTAAGGATTCAACTATTGTTGTGGCTAATGTTACTATTAGCCACATCAGCTTTAAGGGTGCTAATACTAAGGATTCCACTATTGAATCTTGAATCTGAATCCTCAATCATGTTGTGGCTCATGTTGGCAATGGCCACATTAGCTTTAAGGGTGCTAAAAATAAAGATTCTCTTATTGTTGTGGCTAATGTTAATGTTAGCCAGGTTAGCTGTAAGGGTGCTAACACTAAGGATTCTATTGTTGTGGCTAATGTTAATGTTACTGTTGTCGGTTCGGGTGTTTTTGCATGTGTGTAAATGTTCGTTTTGCATCCATTTTGTGTTTTGCGTCACTTTCAGGTCATTTTGTGTCTCTTTGTTGTGTTGTTGCATCATGTAGCTGTTTTTTTGTGTCTGAACTTCACAGTTTTTTCTAATTTTTAAAGATTTGTGTCGTTCTAACTCATATTTCTGAGTTCTCTCTCCTTCTTCACGTTGTTCTGTTTCCATACAGATGCAGGATTTTAAATTGCAGTTAAAAATGAACCAACAGTGAGGAAAAATGAGACAGGAGTGAATTAAAAATGCCCAGAAGGTTAACTGATTCATTTCTCAGTTTCTAATGTAACTTGTTTTGGAACTCGTCAGGTTATTATCTCCATCCTCCGTCCTGCCCTTGCTGTCTCTCTGCTCTGTTTACACACCAGCAGCTTCTAATGAGCGTCCGCTAAAATAATAATAAAATCTAAACGTGGCAACTGTGAGTGAAGGTTGCATATTTTTAAAGTTTTAAAGTAAAACAGAGCAGCAGATGTGTTAGCCTGCAGCCGTCATCACAGCGACTGATTTCTGCTGTGTTTACCAAACAGACGTGACACTTTAATTGTGTTGTGTTGCTGTAAGGTTCTGCAGCTGATTACATTTACTGCAGCACAACCAGAGCTCTCACACAGCGAACCTCAAACACTCTTTATTCTACACCTTTTAATTTAATAACAGCAATCTATTCTGGAAACAAGGTGTCAGATGTTCTGCTTTTTTTTTTTTTTTTTTAAATAATGTATTGTAATTTGAGAATGAAAGGCTGCAGGCTGAGCTCTCCTGAAACAGAATCTACTTCAGATAACTTTTCTTTCTTTCTTTTTATTATTATTTTACCTGACAGGTCATTTAAGAGCAGATTTAGTTTCAGGACAGACGTAGAATTTATTCAAAGTTTATTCAGGGACACTTTTTTGGTAATTTATCCTCACTTTGTTCATCTTTATCTGCTTACGTTGCAGGTGTGAAAGCTAAATGCTAACATTAGCCACATTAGCCAAACAGCATGCTAAGGATTCTCTGATTGTTGTGGCTAAAGCTAACATGAGCCACATTAGCCATACAGTGAGCCAACTCCAAGGATTCTGCTATTGTTGTAGCTAATGCTAATGATGGCCACATTAGTCAAACAGCATGCTAACACTAAGGACTCTACTATTGTTGTCAATAATACTGATGTTAGCCACATCAGCCTCACAATGCACTAATACAAAGGATTGTCCTATTGAATCTGAATCCTTAATCATGTTGTGGCTAATGCTAATATTGGCCAAGTTAGCCAAGGATTCTCAACTAATGCTAATGTTAGCTGTTCAACGAACTAACTAAGAATTCTAATGTTGTTGCTGATGCTAATAATAGCCACCATAGCCTCACAGCACACTAACACTAAGGATTGTCCTATTGACTCTTGAATCTGAATTTTGAATCTTGCTGTGGTTAATGCTAACAATAACCACATTAGTTGTACGATAAGTCAACTCTAAGGATTCTCCTATTGTTGTGGCTAATGCTAATATTAGCCACATAAGCTTTAATGGTGCTCACACTAAGGATTATACTATTGTTGTGGTTAATGCTTATTTTGGCCACAGTAGTCAAACAGCATGCTAACACTAAGAATTCTGAGATTTCTGTAGCTAATTCTAATGTTTACTACATTAGATGCACAGGATGCTAATACTAAGGATTCCCCTATTGTTGTGGCTATTGCTAATGTGAGCAATGTTAGCTTTAATGGTGCCAACACTAAGGATTTTCATATGGCTAATACTGATCTTAGCCACCTTAGCTTCACAGCGCACTAATATGGATTGTCCTGTTGAATCTGAACATTGTGGTTAATGCTAACATTAGCCACATTAGTTGTACTATGAGCCAACTCTAAGGATTCTCCTATTGTTGTGGCTAATACCTATGTTAGCCATATTAGCCAAACAGCATACTGTTTAATATGGCTGTAAGGGTGCCAACACTAAGAATTCTAAGATTTCTGTGGCTAATGCTAATGTTAGCAACATCAGATGCAGAGGATGCTAATACTAAGGATTCTCCTGTTGTGGCAACAGCCAACATTTGCCCTGTTAGCCATACAATCAGCTAACTCTGAAGACTCTCCTATTGTTGTGGCTAATGCTTATGTTAGCCACATTAGCCATACAATGAGCTAACTTCAAGTTCAGCGACAGCATCAGATCTGTGGAAGACGGTTGATTCAAATCAGATATTTCACATCAGGTTTCTTCCCTCCTGCCTGGTGTGTTTTAATGCATTAATGTGCAGGAGGAGTGATATACGCTCTCCTATTAAAGTATCACAACATCCACAAAAGCCTCCTCAATTAATAATGCCGTCCTCCGGCCTCCAACATAATGGACCGGAGTGAAAAACATCTCCAGCGTGAGCCTGTTTAGTGAAGTCTGCAGCGTGGGGAGGAGGACGGAGGCCGTGACTGAGCAGCGAGGTGAGACACTGAGGAGAAGCATGTTTATGTGGCTGTAAGAAGACGGGATATTAGATACAAATTATTCATGCGCCTCCTCCGCAGAGGAGAGTCCATTTGTTCCTCCAGACAACGGAAACGGAGCAGAGTGACAAGATGCCGAGGCGAATTAGGCCTAAAAGCTCCGTCGCTGCAGATTACAGAAATAAAGTTGGACAATAAAGACGTAGATGCAGTCTGAGGTTAAACCATCTCTACGATCTGAAATAATCAGGTTTAAGAGCCGATTAAAGATAAAAACTCTATAAAGTCAAGTTTTTATCACAGAAGTCAAACCTGGAAGTTTTTCTCTGAGCTTCAGTTTTCATCCATGAATAAGTGATAAAAAAAAACATACTCCAAAATACATTTTATTATGTCCTTTCTGAATTGATTTTCACTGAAATGTTTGAATTTGTACACACTGCAAATAATATATAAATATTCATGTTTTTAAACTATTTTAAATGTAGTTTTCTGAAAAATTTGCTTTTATTTTGGAAGTGTTTACTCACAAAAACTGCTAAAATCACAGAAAACAACTATATTATGTTACAACCCTAAAAAAAGGATAACACTGTAAATATGTATATTTTTGACTATTAAATATAGTTTTATTTTTTATTTTTACACATATATATATATACACAAACATGAACAGAACAGGGAAAACCAGGGAAATTTTTTTATGACTTTTAATATTTAATGATTTATTTAATAATTTACAGTTTTTGGGATTTTACTGAATATTTGCTATAATTTAAAAATTATACCAAATATATTTTTAAAATATCTGTGAAATAACGTTACTTTTAGCTGATATAAAATTCAATTTTTTTTACTATATTAAAGCAACAAAAATATAAATATTTAGTTTTAAACATTTTTGTCACAGTTCGTGTGGTTTTACTAGTTTAAATTAATTTAAATTAAGAAAACAGAGAAAATCTCTAAAGTAAAAGTACATTTTTCAGAAAATGCATTTAAAATGTTTAAAAACATTAATATGTCTATATTATTTATTGTGTATACATTAGGAGTTTTGAGAGGATTTCTAATTCACAGACTTTTTAGTTAAAAGCAGCTCACAAAGGACAGAATAAAGTCTATTTTGAAGTTTTTATCACTTATTCATTATGCAAATATCAAATAAAATCACAGAAAAAATAAATATTAATTTCTGTTAACTTTAAAAAATAAATAGCAAATGAAAAAAACAGGCCGAAGCTGTAAATAATGTTCACATTAAAAAAAATCGCAATTTTACAAATTGTAATTTGACTGTAAATGACTCTATATTTACTGTATTTAAATAATCTAGAATTATTATTTTACATCTATTAATTTATTTGTTAACTGTAAAAAACAGACCAAAACTGTAAATATCACATAAAAAAGTAGCAATTTAAAAGATAAAAATTCACACCTTTGCAACATTAAATAGTGAAATGACACTACTTTTTACTGTTATTAAATCAGTTAATATCGTCACAGTTTATTCTTTAGTTTTATTTAATTATTGAAGAAGCAGATGAACTGCTACAGAAATAAAAGTTGTCCAGAGTCGATCCATTTGGACTGAGAGGTTTCTGTCAGAGACAAACATGAAAGATGTGACACTGAAACCAGATTTACATCCAAGAATCAGAAAGATGGAAGAGAAACGAGTGAATCTGCAGGAAGACGATAATAAAGACTCTGAAACCACAGCAGAAAGGTTGTTTTAACGTTGGAAGAATGTTTGATTGTGTTCGAGACATGAACGCTCCAGCAGAAGCTCATGAAGAATAAGTGCTGCAGCGGTTCTTCCACTTTAGAGAAGGCTGAATAATTCAACACAATTAATGCTCATCTCTCTGCTTCACTTTCCTCCGTTTGTCTTCACTCCTGTTTTCTAACCTTCTGTCCTGCAGCTTTCACACACTTTTCTTCATTAAAGGGAGGATTTACTGTGGTTTCTACTGCACAGGTGGACAAAGTATTCCAATTAACCAAAATATTTCAGTTAACCAAAATAATCCTAGTAACCAAAATAATTCAAGTAACTAATGAAATTACCAAACTAATCCAGGGAACCAATCTAATCCAATTACTCAAACTAATCCCAGTAACTAAATTAATCAACACAGCAAAACAAATTTGTGTCACTAAACTTGCAGCTAGTCTGACTTTTCATTTATTATTATTATTATTATTATTATTATTATTATTATTATTATTATTATTATTATTATTATTATTATTATTATTATTATTATTATTATTATTATTATTATTATTATTATCAATAATAATAATAATAATAATAATAATAATAAACTAATTAAAAAGAAAAAGAAAATAACTAATAATACAATTCTACATATATGCATTTTTAACAAGTGGGAATCTTTTTGTTTACTTGTATTTATATATTTAGGTTTTTATTTATTGATTGATTCATTCTTTTATTTATTAATTTATTTGTTCATTTATATATTTATTTATTCGTTCATTCATTTATTTCATTGTTATTTGTTCATTTATTCTTTTATTTATTTACATTTATTTGTTCATTCATTTATTTATTTGCTTGTCCATTTATTCATATATTTATTTGTTCATTTATTTATGTTTATTTGTTCATTTATTATTTAATTTATATATTCTTTCATTCTTTCATTCATTCATTTATTCTTTTATTCATTCATTCTTTTATTTATTTGTTAATTCTTTTGTTTGTTTATTCATTTATTCTTTTATGTATTGATTTTTTTATTTATTTATTTATTTATTTATTCATTTATTCACTCACTCATTCCTTTATGTATATATTTACAATTTTTTTTGTTATTTACATTTTTCCTGTTTTTGTTAAATTGCAGACAATATTTAGTAAAATCCCCCAAAAATTTATTAACATTAACCATTAAAAAGGTGATGCAAACATAAAAGCCTATTATTTTTTCAAATATTTGTATTTCTCTTTATAATATTTTGACTGTAATGTTTTTTGCTAGATTTAAAAGAGCAAAAAATGTGTGTGTATATTTTATAGATATTTGCTGTGATTTGGGAAAAAAAGCATTGAAGTGTGAAAATGTTCAAGTTCAAACTATTATTTTACACATTTTCACTGTTTTGTTTAATTACAGATAATATCTAGTTTATTATGTTGGTGCCAAATGTAGTCATATAGAACTTTTTTTTAAATGCTTCTATTTAGAGAACTTCCTGCCAATTCTATCACATTTGGTGAAAACAAAAATGAGTTCAGGGATCTTTTAGCATCACAGGAAGCTGATCCAGTTTAGGTTTGAAAGACAAACTGAAGTTTTTAAAAATCCACAAAATCCCACTATTTATTAGCCAGAAGCTGCACTTAGAGGTAAATTTTACACGTCTTATAATCGAATAAATAAAGTTCTGGGCTAAATATTGGTGTATCTTTCTGGAGGGTATGACTCTGTGTGACCCTGCAGATTCCACTAAAACCTCCATTCTTATGTGTTTCAGCACCAAAACAAACTCTGACATCAGCTGGCATCGGTTCTGTTTAAACGGGATCCGGTTTCTCCTGAAACGGCCAAAAAAGGAGGAAAAAAGCCACCAGTTTGGCTCAAGTCCTGGATGGAGGTGTGAGGATCAGAACTTAGAGAGGAACTGGATCAGAACCAGGTCTGGAAAACAAGACTGGTTGTTTATTGGTTTACCTCCTGATGCTGAAACTCCAGCAATACTAATGGTCATTCAGACAGGAAACATGTTGGAAGGTCATTAATCCTGGAGAATATTTAGATCTCTGTCTGTCATACGGAGTTAGAAAAACTATATGGATGGAGGTGGAATTTTAAAAAAGAGGAATAGCTGGAAAGAAAGGGGAATAAATGGATGGAGGAATAAAGAAGAGGAATAGATGAATAGATGAGTGTAGTAAAGGAGGGATGTGACGGAGGTAGAATAAGAAAAGAGGAATAAATAGATGAGTGCAGTAAAGGAGGGATGTGACGGAGGTAGAATAAGAAAAGAGGAATAAATAGATGAGTGCAGTAAAGGAGGGATGTGACGGAGGTAGAATAAGAAAAGAGGAATAATTAGATGAGTGCAGTAAAGGAGGGATGTGACGGAGGTAGAATAAGAAAAGAGGAATAAATAGATGAGTGCAGTAAAGGAGGGAAGTGACGGAGGTAGAATATGAAAAGAGGAATAATTAGATGAGTGCAGTAAAGGAGGGATGTGACGGAGGTAGAATAAGAAAAGAGGAATAAATAGATGAGTGCAGTAAAGGAGGGATGTGACGGAGGTAGAATAAGAAAAGAGGAATAAATAGATGAGTGCAGTAAAGGAGGGATGTGACGGAGGTAGAATATGAAAAGAGGAATAAATAGATGAGTGCAGTAAAGGAGGGATGTGACGGAGGTAGAATATGAAAAGAGGAATAAATAGATGAGTGCAGTAAAGGAGGGATGTGACGGAGGTAGAATAAGAAAAGAGGAATAAATAGATGAGTGCAGTAAAGGAGGGATGTGACGGAGGTAGAATAAGAAAAGAGGAATAAATAGATGAGTGCAGTAAAGGAGGGATGTGACGGAGGTAGAATATGAAAAGAGGAATAAATAGATGAGTGCAGTAAAGGAGGGATGTGACGGAGGTAGAATAGGAAAAGAGGAATAAATAGATGAGTGCAGTAAAGGCGGGATGTGACGGAGGTAGAATAAGAAAAGAGGAATAAATAGATGAGTGCAGTAAAGGAGGGATGTGACGGAGGTAGAATATGAAAAGAGGAATAAATAGATGAGTGCAGTAAAGGAGGGATGTGACGGAGGTAGAATAAGAAAAGAGGAATAAATAGATGAGTGCAGTAAAGGAGGGATGTGACGGAGGTAGAATATGAAAAGAGGAATAAATAGATGAGTGCAGTAAAGGAGGGATGTGACGGAGGTAGAATATGAAAAGAGGAATAAATAGATGAGTGCAGTAAAGGCGGGATGTGACGGAGGTAGAATAAGAAAAGAGGAATAAATAGATGAGTGCAGTAAAGGCGGGATATGACGGAGGTAGAATAAGAAAAGAGGAATAAATAGATGAGTGCAGTAAAGGCGGGATGTGACGGAGGTAGAATAAGAAAAGAGGAATAAATAGATGAGTGCAGTAAAGGCGGGATATGACGGAGGTAGAATAAGAAAAGAGGAATAAATAGATGAGTGCAGTAAAGGAGGGATGTGACGGAGGCCTGGATGGCTCAGAGACTCCGTCCATCACGGCTCCTGTCTGGCTGTGAAAAGAGGAAGGACAAAGTTTAAGCAGGATTTATCGGCCGTGTCTAGTCGCTGGAATAAGGCTGCAGATATCCATCATCATGGAGGACACAAATAGACTCTGCTGCACCTGAGCTGGGGTCACTTCACTTCCTGTTCACTCACTTCACATCATCCCCACGAAGAAACGGTGTGCAGCCGAGCATCGGAAGGAGAATCACCCTGCAGGACGGAGGAGGAAGAGGAGGAAGACGAGGAGGAGGAGGAGGAAGAGGAAGAGGAGGAGGAAGAGGAGGAAGACAAGGAGGAGGAGGAGGAAGAGGAAGAGGAGGAGGAAGAGGAAGAGGAGGAGGAGGTTGAAGAGGAAGAGGAGGAGGAGGAGGAAGAGGAAGAAGATGAGGAGGAGGAGGTGGAAGAGGAAGAGGAGGAAGAGGAGGAGGAAGAGGAGGAGGAGGTGGAAGAGGAAGAGGAGGAGGAGGAGGAAGAGGAGGAGGTGGAAGAGGAAGAGGAGGAAGAGGAGGAGGAAGAGGAGGAGGAGGTGGAAGAGGAAGAGGAGGAGGAGGAGGAAGAGGAGGAGGAGGAGGAGGAGGAGGAGGAGGAGGAGGAGGAGGAGGAGGAGGAGGAAGAGGAAGAGGAGGAGGAAGAGGAAGAGGAGGAGAAAGAGGAGCAGGAGGAAGTTTGTAACTTTTTCAATGTGTTACTGTCATTTTAACAGCTGTACAGAAAACAGCTAATACATTCATACCGGAGAACCTCAGGACTGCAGAGACCGTCAATATTTTTAAAAGAAGGTTAAAGACTCACCTTTTTAATCAGGCTTTTAACTAACCTCTTAAATCTTTATGTTCTTATCATTTTGTATTTATTTTCATATGATTCTCCACAGATGGAACATGTTGGACCTTTGAAGCTGAGCCGTCATTAACTGGAGGATGGAGCTGTTTGAAGGCCTCAGACAGCCTTTAATGATATGTGCGATACAAAGAGTCGCCTCGGCGCTAAATTGCCTCAAGATGGTTACAACTGAACTCCAGTGTTTTCTTCTCAGCACACACAGGTCATCTCTCTACAGCTTTTATCTCCTCGCTGCCGTTTGAAGGCGGAAACATCACTTTGTTTGTTTTCCAGGAACACGTACGGACTTTTTCCTCGTGTGCCGTCGTGTTTAACAGCAGCTAGCAGCAGGAATGTTCACCACCAGGCTGCCGGTTCACATGTACAACACGGAAACACGAAGCAACGAGCACGACGGGTAGAGGCCGACACACAAAATCACTGCAAAAATACACAAAATCACTGCAAAAACACACCAAGTCACTGCAAAAACACACAAAATCATTGCAAAAACACACAGTCACTGCAAAAACCCAAAATCACTTCAAAAATACACAAAATCACTGCAAAAACACACAAAGTCACTGCAAAAACACACAGTCACTGCAAAAACACACAAAATCACTGCAAAAATACACAAAATCACCGCAAAAACACACCAAGTCACTGCAAAAACACACAAAATCATTGCAAAAACACACAGTCACTGCAAAAACCCCAAATCACTTCAAAAAATACACAAAATCACTGCAAAAACACACACAGTCACTGCAAAAACACACAAAATCACTGCAAAAATACACAGAATCACTGCACAAATACAAAATCACTTCAAAAATACACAATATCACTGCAAAAATACACAAAATCACTTCAAAAATACACAAAATCACTGCAAAAACCCAAAATCACTTCAAAAATACACAAAATCACTGCAAAAACACACAAAATCACTGCAAAAGAATACAAAATCACTGCACAAATACAAAATCACTGCAAAAACACACAAAATCACTGCAAAAGTATACAAAATCACTGCACAAATACAAAATCACTGTAAAAACATAAAATCACTTCAAAAATACACAAAATCACTTCAAAACACAAAATCACTGCAAAAAATACACAAAATCACTGCAAAAATACAAAATCACTGCAAAAACACACAAAATCACTGCAAAAATACACAAAATCACCGCAAAAACACACCAAGTCACTGCAAAAACACACAAAATCATTGCAAAAACACACAGTCACTGCAAAAACCCAAAATCACTTCAAAAATACACAAAATCACTTCAAAAAACACACAAAGTCACTGCAAAAACACACAGTCACTGCAAAAACACACAAAATCACTGCAAAAATACACAAAATCACTGCACAAATACAAAATCACTTCAAAAATACACAAAATCACTGCAAAAAATACACAAAATCACTGCAAAAATACACAAAATCACTGCAAAAATACACAAAATCACTGCAAAAACACACAAAATCACTGCAAAAATACAAAATCACTGCAAAAACACACAAAATCACTGCAAAAACACACAAAAATCACTGCAAAAATACACAACATCACAACAAAAAGATGGAAAAGGACAACAAAAAGATCCAAAATCACAACAAAAACACACAATCACTGCAAAAAGATGTAAAATAACTATGGGTGTTTTGTCTCCTTGTGGTTGTTCTGTGTCTCTTTGTGGTTGTTTGCTGTCTTTGTGGTTATTTTGTGTCTCTTTGTGGTTGTTTTGTGTCTATTTGTGGTTGTTTTGTGTCTCTCTGTGGTTCTTTTGTGTCTGTGGTTTTATGTCAGTTTTTTTGTATCTTTGTGGTTGTTTTGTGTCTCTCTGTGGTTATTTTGTGTCTCTCTGTGGTTATTTTGTGTTTCTCTGTGGTTGTTTTGTGTGTATTTGTGGTTGTTTGTCTCTTTGTGATCATTTTGACAACCACAGTGAATGCATAGTCCTGACAGTGAAGCACCAAGGTGGGAGTGTGATGATATGGGGATGGAGAAAACCTGAAAACAGTGCATTCTGGGTAAACTTTACAGCTCGTCTCAGCATGTGTGATGGGTTTTTTATTATCTTTATACTTAAATTAAGACCCAGTCAGTAAGAATCAGGAGTGAAAATAGCAGCAGATGTGACGACTTTACTGATTTAAACATCTAAAATGTGTAAACTTCAAACGGTTTGAGTCTGCAGAGCGATGCTGGACGTCTGTATAAGCGGAGTTCTGCTCTGATCCAGAACATTCGGTCAAGCTTTTTACCTCCAGTATCTGTTCCTCCTCCAGCTGATAGCGATAGCTGTGTGCTGCTCACATTTAAAGCAACGCCTTCAGCTGCAGATGCTGAGATGAGATTCTGCTCATGGAGGAGTTTCACCACTAATAACCCACATTCGACTCACCGCTGAGGGCGTCCCGATGTGACTGACAGCCGCATTCAAGGTAAAAGTGGAGCTCAGGTAGCGTCCAATCAGCTCACAGGGTGACTGATGCCGCCTCAAGGTGTCAACAAACAGGATCTTTACGCTGAAGTCAGTCTGAGTGACAGAAGAAATTCAATTAGCTTCTCTCAAGGGCCAGTTTTCAGTTCCTGCTCAGTAGAAGTGAAGAGTTCCAGTTAGAGAAGCGTTTGGTTTAAATTAGACGTGAATTATTTCATTACAGATACATATACACAGTTCTGTTTCCAAAGAACTATTTTACAGATTCAGTGTGAGAAAATGTTTGAACTAAAGCTCCACTGACAACTGTTTTCCTAACCGGTGATTAACTTAAAAAATGTATGTTGTTGCTAAAAGACTTAAAATCACTACAGAGTGACACAAAATCACCACAAACAGATGCGTGTGAATGTTCTTAAAGAAAATATTTTTAACATTTCTTTTTCTCCACCAAAAATGTTCAAAAAATTCCCAAAAATGTTGAAAATGTGGACATCAGAAGTTTCACTGTGAAATTTATTTCAAGGTAAAAGTTCCTTGAAGTAATTTTTTTTTTCTTGTTTTGAGAGGGGCATTTTTTCCAGTGTAAAATAAAACCAGCAGCGGAGCCATGAAGCTTCTTCTTCTTCCTCCTGGTTTATGGCCTCGGGGCTGAAGATCTCCTCTCCAACAGACTCTTCAGATGTGGAGCTTCCCCTCCTCCGTTGTCCTGGTGTGAATTATTAACTAATTGTCCTGGTTATGGGATGTAGTGTTCGTCGTCTGGCTGATGTTAACGCTTCAAAGCCGTCTTCAGATTCAATAATGAGCTCAGGCTGCCTTTGTAGCTCCACAATTTGGCAAATATCAGTCCTGGTCCGTGAAAAGAAAGCTGCTTTCATGTGCTTCTTCTCAGAGGGTGATGCTATGAGGAGGGCTTCACCTGATGAGGAAACAACCCAGACTCTGGTGAGACTAAATAATAGAACAAACAGTTTACTGGGTCACTGGGAAGCTTAACGTTATAAAATAAATACATCCAGAAGAATGGAAATCTAGAGGGAAAATTTGAGGATTAGCAGAAACTCTTCTTTCTGTTGGTTTCATTAACATGCAGGAACTCTGAATTCAGCATTCCTGAAGTTCTCCAAAGAGCCTCTTCAGACTGAAACTAAAACCTGAAGAGGTTCAAGCTCCTGTTTCTGAAGTTCTGCTGCAGCTGCTCACATTTGTTTCGCACTTCACTGATGTTGGACCCAAAATTTCAAATTTTAGATGTTTTCAAGCCTGGAAATTTTAGGATTTTCACCCTCAATGAAACATGTCACCTGTGAAGCGATTTAAAGGTTCAATATCTCCAGAAAGACAGTCTTTGGTTGACATTTCACCAACTTGTGAGTCTCTAGCATCAGTAGAATCTGATATGAGGCTAGTATAACAAGACAAGGTTATAGGTTTTAGATATTTGGTCTTAAAATCTGTCAAAAATGACAAAAAAATAATCTAATATTTTAAAAAAAACTTGTCCAAAATGACACATAATTGTCAAAATGACAATAATGAACAATTATTGATGCTTATAAAAGACAATAAGAGTAAAATTTCCAATCAAAGCTGATCTAGTGTCTCCATAAAGTTCCTGTAAGTGTGTATCTATGGATGGATCCATATTTCTACTAAAATAGTCTTTGGTTGACATTTCACCAACTTTTGAGGCTCTAGCATCAGTAGAATCTGATATGAGGAAAGTTTAACCAGACAAGAGTCCAGGTTTTAGATGTTTAGACTAAATGTTGATGTGGACTCATAATAGCTCAAAAACCTTCATCATGTCTTCTTACTGATACAGTCGCTTTGAGTTCTTTTGTTCAGACATAAAGTGAATAGATAGATGTTGACTACCTTGACAGTTTCGGTGAAAGCTCTCGCCTTCTTCAGTGAGACGCTTCTGAAGAAGGCGAGAGCTCTCACCAAAACTGTCAAGGTAGTCAACATCTACACACATGGACAGAATTGTTGGTACCCCTCAGTTAATGAAAGAAAAATCAAACATGAAAATCAGACATTGCTTTTGAACTGTGGTTTAACAGAATTATTTAAAAAAATAAACTCATGAAACAGGCCTGGACAAAAATGATGGTTCCCCTAGAAAAGACTGAAAATAATGTGACCATAGAGACATGTTCAATCAAGGTGTGTCTTCTAATTAGCATCACAGGTGTCTACAAACTTGTAATCAGTCAGTCGGCCTATTTATAGGGTTACAGTAGTCACTGTGCTGTTTGGTGACATGGTGTGTACCACACTAAACATGGACCAGAGGAAGCCAAGGAGAGAGTTGTCTCAGGAGATTAGAAAGAAAATTATAGACCAGCATGTTAAAGGTAAAGGCTAGAAGACCATCTCCAAGCAGCTTGATGTTCCTGTGACTACAGTTGCACATATTATTCAGAAATTTAAGATCCATTCACTTCAGTTCCACTGAGTTCCAGCTGTGGATCCTGAATTTAAATCTGGTGAATCTAATCTGGTATCAGAGACAACACTCTGTCAGAAATAATCTGATTCCAGTGACGTGACCCAGAGTTGAATCGTTGAAGTTAAACTCTAAACAGATCAGCTTCTATCTGAGGCAGCCCTCAGTCATCAGATAACACACACATTAACACACACATTAACACACTAAAAAACACACACTCTCTGATGACCACCCAGTGTGTGTTTTTGTGTGTTTTGTGTGTTTTCCGTCCATCAGTGTGAGATAAAGATCAGATCTGGAGCACAGCAGAATCCAAACACTGAGAACTGATTCAACGTTTTACAGAATAAAAACACAAAAAGACATAATCTGAGTTTACATTTTCCTTCTTTCCTTCTTCACTTCAGAGACGTTTATTTCCTCACTAGAGCCGTTAACTGAAACATCAAGAACTCTGAATTAAAGTTCTGTTAACCCTCCTGTTGTTCTCATTTACAGGCACCCAAAAATATAGTTTCCTTGTCTGAAAAAAATCCAAAAATTCTGCAAAAAAATTCCGCAAATTTCTGAAAATTTGCAAAACCTTCAGGAAGAAAATTCCAATAATTCTTTGAAAGTCTCCCTTCAAAATTTTATTTAAAAAAATTTCCCCTAAAAAAGAAATGTTAAAAATATGTTCTTTAAGAACATTCACATAAAAATTAATCAAAATCCAGTGAATTTCGCTGGATTTTGGTTGATTTTTATGTGAAAGTTCTTAAAGAGAATATTAGAAGTTTTACTGATATATATGAAATCACTTTAGATATTTTTAGGGTTTTTTTTTAAGATTTTTACTCATTTTTTGAGAATATTTACAAGAATTTTCTTGCCAAATTTGTGGGATTTTTTAAAAATAAAACTTGAAGGTACACTTTTAAGGAATTATTGGAATTTTCTTCCTGAAGGTTTGCAAATTTTCAGAAATTTGGGAAACTTTTTTGCTGAATTTTTCGGATTTTTTTCAGACAAGGAAACAATATTTTTGGTGCCCGTAAATGAGGACAACAGGAGGGTTAATGACTAGTTATGTTGTTTTGTCATATTTATAATCAGTTAAAGCTGATTTAGAATTTAAACATCTGCATCTGGACAGCTGTGTAGATTTTTTTCTTCATAAATGTTTGATTTTATGCATTTTAGATCCACAGGCTGCTTGTTTTGTATTTTACATGAACGCTGTCGTCCTGCTGGATTTTACAGAACCGGGCCTTCTGCTGTTCTCAACCAGACTAGTTTCCTCCTGAGCTCTCTGACTCCAGGTAAATATCAGACATCATGTTTTCATCTGAAAACAACATCAGCTTCTGCTTCATTTTCCAGCGTTTTATTTTCTCTGTGAATCTGAATCTCTGGTCTTTCTCCTGTATTTTCTGGTCTTTCTGCTTCATCTGTGTCTGTCCGTCTGACATTTTTCCTCGGTGGTCGGCTGCATGCTAATCGCTGCTTAGAGTTCGCCAGAATGTCGACGCAAACATCAATTTTAATGAGAGAAAACGGCTAATTCACTCCCTGATGATTCTACACTCAGTGGCCACTTTATTAGGAACACCCTGGGAAAAGGTTCTGTTCTCAGACTTTATTCCTCAGAAGTTCTGGTTCATGTTGACATTATAGCATCACTCGGTTGCTGCAGATTTATCAGCTGAACATCCATGATCCACTTTCCTCCACATCCCAAAGGTTCTACTGGACTGAGATCTGGAGACTGTGGAGGTCGTTGGAGAACAGAGAACTCATCGTCATGTTCTAGAAACCAGTCTGAGATGATCTGAGCTTTATGATATGGAGAAGTAGCATCAGAAGACGGTCCACTGTGGCCATTATGGGATGGAGATGGTTAGCAACAATACTCAGGTAGGCTGTGGAGTTTAAACCATGATCAGTTGGTACCAAGAAAATATCCTCCACACCATGACACCATCACTGTCAAGTCAAACTGGGAGAAGCTGAAATCTGATAGAAAGAAGAAGCTGAAATCTGATAGAAGAAGCTGAAATCTGATAGAAAGAAGAAGCTGAAATCTGATAGAAGAAGCTGAAATCTGATAGAAAGAAGAAGCTGAAATCTGATAGAAAGAAGAAGCTGAAACCTGATAGAAAGAAGAAGCTGAAATCTGATAGAAGAAGCTGAAATCTGATAGAAAGAAGAAGCTGAAATCTGATAGAAGAAGCTGAAATCTGATAGAAAGAAGAAGCTGAAATCTGATAGAAAGAAGAAGCTGAAACCTGATAGAAAGAAGAAGCTGAAATCTGATAGAAAGAAGAAGCTGAAACCTGATAGAAAGAAGAAGCTGAAATCTGATAGAAGAAGCTGAAATCTGATAGAAAGAAGAAGCTGAAGTCTGATAGAAAGAAGAAGCTGAAATCTGATAGAAAGAAGAAGCTGAAACCTGATAGAAAGAAGAAGCTGAAACCTGATAGAAAGAAGAAGCTTAAGTCTGATAGAAAGAAGAAGCTGAAACCTGATAGAAAGAAGAAGCTGAAATCTGATAGAAGAAGCTGAAATCTGATAGAAAGAAGAAGCTGAAGTCTGATAGAAAGAAGAAGCTGAAATCTGATAGAAGAAGCTGAAATCTGATAGAAAGAAGAAGCTGAAGTCTGATAGAAGAAGCTGAAATCTGATAGAAGAAGCTGAAATCTGATAGAAGAAGCTGAAATCTGATAGAAAGAAGAAGCTGAAGTCTGATAGAAAGAAGAAGCTGAAATCTGATAGAAGAAGCTGAAATCTGATAGAAGAAGCTGAAATCTGATAGAAAGAAGAAGCTGAAGTCTGATAGAAGAAGCTGAAATCTGATAGAAAGAAGAAGCTGAAGTCTGATAGAAAGAAGAAGCTGAAATCTGATAGAAGAAGCTAAAATCTGATAGAAAGAAGAAGCTGAAGTCTGATAGAAAGAAGAAGCATTCCACAGGTGCTCCACTCAGCTGGGGCGGAACCAATCTGCGGCTGCAGGTTTCCTACCTGCGGCATAAAAAGGGACACACGCAGCACTGAGGAGGAAGGGGAATGAATGAGCTCCTCAAATAAATAAAGTGGCTGTGAGCGTGAGGATCTGCGGCAAACTGTGCAGGACTGCTTCATCTACAGAAATCCAGGTAGCAGCCGGTAAGAGCAGAACCATGAAAGATCTGGGAGACTGTTTAACCTGCAGAACGTGTTAGCATTAGCATTAGCATTAGCCACGGAGCGGCGGCTTGTTAACTTTCTGTCTGGATGCCGATAACTGCTGTGTGTTTGTAATTGCTCAGTTGAAAATAAGATTGCAGGCTAATTGGTGCTAATTAGAGGTTTTCCAGCGAAGGTTAAAAACCAGTTAATCTCATTCAGTTTGTAGTGGTGGCTTTGTACTATGCACTTTATTTTATTAGTTTATTTATTGGATCTGGAACGGAATGTACTTTAAATAATTTTAAAATATGAATTAAAAAGTATAAAAATAGTTTAAAAAGTCCGATAGAAATGTTAAGAGTAAAACTTGTTAAAATGTGATTAAAATCAACTCTAAAATGCAGGTAAACTCATGTGTGGCACAGGATTTGTTTGAAAATTGGTCATGCCATGGTTTGTTGCTTCAGGTATTTGATGTTGAGGTTAACAAACATAAATTGAGCGGCATTTGCTAATGAGGTGAAACTGTACATGGGGAATGGCTGCTACTATCTGCCGAAATCGATAGTGTGAACATTGTTCTTTTGTGTTTTGTTTAAAGGTTTTTCATCTAAACCTATCAACTTATCTGTCACACCACCAGCCTGAACCGTTGAAACAAGGCAGGATGGATCCATGCTTTATGCTGTTTAAACCAATTTTTTTTCTCATTTTCAATATTTTTGTTCGTTTTTTGTGGGGTCATTTTTTGTCATTATCAATCTTTGTTGTTTTTTGTCATTTTCTATCTCTTTTTTTGTTTTTATCCCATTTTAAAAAATCATTTTCAATCCTTTTTGTTATTTTTAGATCTCATTTTTTAGGTTTTTGAGTAATTTTGTGCAGTTTTAACTTGTTTTAGGGGAAATGGTGTCATTTTGGACATATTTTGAGTAATTTCAGTCCAACTTCAAGTAATTTTGGACAAATTCTAAGTTTTTTTTGTACAAATTTTGAGATTTCATTTTGGAAAAGTTAGCTCTCATTGTTAAGGTTTTTGTGTTGTTTTGTGCAGTTTTAGCTTGTTTTGGGGGGAAATGTGTCATTTTGAACAAGTTTTGACAATTGTGAGTAATTTCGGACACATTTTGAGTTATTATGAGCAATATTAACATTTTTTGGACACATTTTTTGCCATTTCAGACAATTTTTAAGTATCTTTGGGCACATTTTGAGACATTTTGAACAATTTTACCCTTGTTTTGGACAAATTTTAGTAAGTTTAGACGTATTTCTAGTCATTTTAAATAAATTCTATGTCTTTCTGGGCAAATTTTGAGTCCTTTGGGACAAGTTAAATCTAATTTTTGAGATTTTTCAGTCATTTTGTGTGGTTTTAGTTTGTTCTGGGGGGAAACTGTGTTATTTTTGGACATATTTTGAGTAATTTCAGTCCAATTTCAAATAATTTTGGACAAATTCTAAGTATTTTTGTACAAATCTTGAGTCATTTTGGACAAATTAGATCAATTTTTTTGAGTTTTTTTCTGTTATTTTGTGCAGTTTTAGCTTGTTTTGGAAACAAATGTGTCATTTTGGACAAACTTTGTTCTTGTTTTGGACAAAAATGAGTAACTTTGGACACATTTTGAGTTATTTTGAGAAATTTTAACCTTATTTTGGACAAATTTAATAATTTTGGATGCATTTCAAGTAATTTTAGACAAATTTTGACTCATTTTGGAAAAGTTAGAACTCATGTTTGAGATTTTTGTGTTATTTTGTGCAGTAGTCGCTTCGTCTACGTGCGCTGAGCTGATTGGCTGATTATCTGGTGTTCCTAATAAAGCGGTGGGTGGGTGATTCTACATCAGCCTTTATTTCCTCTCTTATTGTGCGTTGTCTGGTGATGAAGTGTGCGGCTCCTTACGAGGATTTTCCTGGCAGCTCCATAACTCAACCAGTCCCTCAGTGGGCGTTTGTGTTGTTGTGCTGCTGTTGTTGTGTTGCTGTTGTGTTGTTGTTGTTGTGCTGCTGCTGTTGTGCTGCTGCTGCTAATGTGTTGCTGTTGTGTTGTTGTTGTGCTGTTGTGTTGTTGTTGTGCTGCTGTTGTGTTGCTGCTGTTGTGCTGCTGCTGTTGTGTTGCTGTTGTTGTGCTGTTGTGTTGCTGTTGTTGTGCTGTTGTGTTGCTGTTGTTGTGCTGTTGTGCTGCTGCTGTTGTGTTGCTGTTGTTGTGTTGCTGTTGTTGTGCTGTTGTGTTGCTGTTGTTGTGTTGCTGTTGTTGTGCTGCTGTTGTGTTGCTGTTGTTGTGTTGCTGTTGTTGTGCTGCTGCTGTTGTGCTGCTGCTGTTGTGCTGCTGTTGTTGTGTTGCTGTTGTTGTGTTGCTGTTGTTGTGTTGCTGTTGTTGTGCTGCTGTTGTGTTGCTGTTGTTGTGTTGCTGTTGTTGTGCTGCTGCTGTTGTTGTGTTGCTGTTGTTGTGCTGTTGTGTTGCTGTTGTTGTGCTGCTGTTGTGTTGCTGTTGTTGTGCTGCTGCTGTTGTGCTGCTGTTGTTGTGTTGCTGTTGTTGTGTTGCTGTTGTTGTGTTGCTGTTGTTGTGCTGCTGTTGTTGTGTTGCTGTTGTGTTGTTGTGCTGCTGTTGTTGTGCTGCTGCTGTTGTGCTGCTGTTGTTGTGTTGCTGTTGTTGTGCTGTTGTGTTGCTGTTGTTGTGTTGCTGTTGTTGTGCTGCTGCTGTTGTGCTGCTGTTGTTGTGTTGCTGTTGTTGTGTTGCTGTTGTTGTGTTGCTGTTGTTGTGTTGCTGTTGTTGTGCTGCTGTTGTTGTGTTGCTGTTGTGTTGTTGTGCTGCTGTTGTTGTGCTGCTGCTGTTGTGCTGCTGTTGTTGTGTTGCTGTTGTTGTGCTGTTGTTGTGTTGCTGTTGTGTTGTATTGACAAATGGCTAACTGTTCCCCGGGTCCGAGTGCAGCGCTTGTTATGAGCTAATTGTCACCCAGAGGAATGCAGGGATCCACCAGAGCGAGTCCAGAACAGATCACTGATCACCTGGAAGTGTTCAGGAACCGACTGAAACTAGAATCTACCTGGAGCTGAGGTCGTCTGAGCAGCTTCTTCTAGTCTCCAGTCGTCTAAAGTGGTGATGAAGAGCGACCCGCTGGGAGCTGCACGACCGTCCACGGAAACATTCTCTACAAACAAAAGCATCTTATTCTGACTTCACACATGAATCCATCTGCATCTCTGAAGTCACATTTTCAGTCTTTTTACTGATTTTTGTCAAACCTTATGTAGAAAAGCTGCAGAACCAGTACGAAAACTCACCAGATGTTTCCACACTTAAATAACCCAAAATAACCTGACTTTTCAATCTGTGTTGTGTTTTTGTCATTTTCAATCTCATTTTGTTGCTTTTTCTTTCATTTTTTGACAATTTCAGTCTCTTTTTGCAGTTTTTTGTCTGGTTTTTTTTTTTTTTGTCATTTTCAGTCTCTTGTTATTTTTTGTCCAGTTTTTTGTCATTTTCCATCTTTTTGTCTAATTCATCTGGCCTGGGAACACCTCCAGATCCTCCAGGAGGAAGTGGAGAACGCTGAAGAATGTCTATCAGGTCCAGTTAAACCTCAATGACCTCTGATGGGATGTAGCGCTGAGCTTAGCTGACGGCTAATATCGCCCATGCTCTGTCCTCCAAAAACTCCACGTTAGTGAGGTTGGAAGGTGGATTTTCACCAGAGGGGTCTTCAGATGGAATCTTCGGTCTGTGGGAGGAGAAGGAGAACAATTAGCATAAAGTCCACTCTACAGCCGGTCAGAGGAGGAAGCCCAAAGGCAGCTCTCAACACCGAGAGGAACTAAAGCAAAGACGAAGCTGCACTGGAAAAAAAATGCTCCTCTCAAAACAAGAAAACTTATTTCAAGCTCTATTTTACCAGGATTGTCAAACTTAGGTGTCTTAATATAAGCCAGACATGCTTTAAAAAAAAAAAAAAAAAAAAAAGCAGTTTTTCACTCAAAAATGGATTTTTTTCTTTGAGGTAACCTCCTAATTTGAGCTGTATTAACCCTCGTGTCGTCCGGTCGGTCAAAATTGACCCGTTTTAAAGTTTGAAAATGTGGGAAGAAAAAATATATTTTCACTGTGAAACTTCTGATGTCCACATTTTCAACATTTTGGGGAAATTTTTGAACATTTTTTGGTGGGGAAAAAAAGAAATTTCACTGGATTTTGGTTGATTTTTTTTTTTTTTTTAATGTGGATGTTCTTAAAGAAAATATTAGAAGTTTTACTGATATATATGGAATCACTTTAGATATTTTTAGGATTTTTTTGGAAGATTTTTACTCATTTTTTGAAAATATTTACAAGAATTTTCTTGCCAAACTTGGGAGATTTTTTTTTTTTTTTTTTAAATAAAACTTTTAAGTGAAACTTTTAAAGAATTACTGGAATTTTCTCCCTGAAGGTTTTGCAAATTTTCAGAAATTTGGGGATTTTTTTTGTTGAATTTTTGGAATTTTTTCACACAAGGAAACAATATTTTTTGGTGCCAGTAAATGAAGACAACAGGAGGGTTAAACTTATTTTGAGTTTTCTTGTAAAATTCAACTCAAAACAAGATAATTTCTAGATTGTTTGACTTAACAAGATATTTAAAATGCATTGTCCCTCCATCTTGCTGAAATGTCTCTTGTTAGGTGAATTTATCTTAAATCAAGTGGGATGAGACATTTTGACAAAAAATAAGACAAATAGACTTGGTAGGATTTAGAGTTTTTGCAGTGTGATGGATGTTAAAGAGGAAGAGATCCGAGTTTCTCCATCTGGAGGATCAGTTAATGACAGGAGATGGAGTGAGGAGGAACCGAGGAGGAACCCCGCTGGGAGCAGAGCTGCAGGAGAACACAGGAGAGTCTCTGGAGCTCAGCGGGAGGTTTCCATCTCCAGGAAACACAGGAGGTCTTCACTCGTATCGGACGGCAGGAGGAGAAAACAAGACGTAGAGGAGAGGAACACGTCCAGATACCGTCTGTAATTAAAACTATACAGCAAGAAATGATCCGTCTGAGTGGAAACATCAGAATTAAAACACCAGGAGTTACAACATACAGGCATGTCAGAAATATAAAGAAATATTACTAAAAAACTGGGGAATTTGTCGGGATTGTGCCAGAAAAATGGGGCTAAAAACAAAGAAACAAAAATCTGAAATAAACAACAAATATCTGAAAAATAAGACCTTTTTAAATCTAATTTAAATACAACAAAACAGTGTAATTTGACACACTTTGTAGAAAAACAAACTAATATTTATACAAATCCAGATATTTAACAAGGCTGTGAAAGTCTGTAAAATAACAATAAAATTTCTCCTCAATTTACAGATTTTTTTCTTTTAAATATAATTTTTTTATCATCGTCATGTAAATTAATATTTTTTGTGATTTTTACTAGATATGATCTAGAATTTGATTAAAAACAAGAGAAAATCATGGTTTAAAAACCATTTTGCTGTCGTTGAGATACGTATTTTTATTAGAAATAGTGGTGAATATTATCTGTAATTTAATGAAACAAGGACAATCTGTAAAATAACAGTTTAAAAACTATAAACATCCTGTTTTTCTTAAATAATGGCAAATATCTGTAAAATTATATTTTTGCTGATTTAAAAACAGTAAAAAAGTGAACATATTACAATCAAACATTGTATAATAATAAATTACTATTTTTTAATTTAGTTATTTTATGATTAACATGTAAATTATGACTTTTTAATGTGATTTTTCTGGTTTTAACTGTAACTGAATGAAACAGGGAACATCTGTAAAATAAAAGCTGAAACTGTATAAACAAAAAGTTTTTTGGTTGTTTTTTAACTCTGCAGGAGGGAAATGGATTAAATCCTTCATTATCTTTGCTGTTTTCATTACAGATCCCATATCTGAACCCAAACACCAGGATTTAGTCGCCCACTGAGAACCACAACAACCTTCTGACTGATTTAGAGGCTGATACCGGATCAGTCTATCTGCTGGGTGTGGATCCGTCTATCTGCTGGATGTTAGTCGTGGATCAGTCTATATCCTGGAGTGATGTTGGCAGTGAGTGTAAACTTTGATTTTAGCTGCTCCTGATTTACTGATGAATGTGAGAAAAGCTTTGTCGACGGTTGGAGTGTCTGGCTGTTTGTCTGCAGGCTGTTTGTGATGGTGGAGTTCATAAGTCCTGACTTTCATTTATCTGGACCGATGCTCGGTGTCAGCTGAATGCCTGAAAAGCAGATCTGCTTCCATCAGCTGGAGTAGATTCTGACGGAGCGGAGCTTCGATGTGAAGTTTTAATGGCAGCAACGCAGAAACGCCAACGAAGCACAAACTCATCTGATGTTACACAGAATTTCTTTATTTTAACTCTGTTTCCATTACAGGTTTTTGTGCACATTTTGAAGAAAAAGTTGATGGAATTTATTAAAATGTCTTGTGTTTGTCAGTGTCTCGTTTTTCAAATTTTTTGTCTTGTTTTTGCCATTTTGTCTCTTACTTTTGTCATTCTGTGTCTTGTTTTTGTTATGTGTCTCATTTTTGTTGTTTTCTGACTTGTTTTTGTCATTCTGTGTCTTATTTTTTTGTTTTGTGTCTTGTATTTGTTGTTTAGTGTTGGTTTTTGTCATTTTGTATCTGGTTTTCGTAGTTTTCTGTCTCATTTTTGTCGTTCTGTCTTATTTTTGTCATTTTGTGTCTTTTTTTATTGTTTTCTGTCTTGTTTAGGTCATTTTCTGTCTGTTTTTTTTATATTTTCTGGTTCATTTCTGTTCTGTGTCTTGTTTTTGTCATGTTTCGTTTCAGTCGTTTTCTGTTTCATCAACACGTTCAGATTCCTCCATCATATTCCTAAATGCTGTGTTTTGTCTAGATAAGAGGTTTAGTTTTGTTCACCTCAAGCTCCTGCAGAAGAGTTTGTTTTTCAAGGACATAACATGAGAAGCATCAGCGGCAGTTGGCGACTCAATCAATTTGGAGAGAAATTTGCATGTCTGCTTGTGTTTTTGGATTCCCATTGACTTCCAGTAGAAACACGCCGGCCTCCTGCTTCCTTTAAACGAGTTAACCTTCGTTAGAGAGCCACAGAAAAGAGTCTGAACCAAACACAGCAACTCTTCGAATGCAAATAGGCCACAGCTGCCAATTCCTCAAACACACCAGCATGAAAACATTTGAAGAAAGGAGCGGTTTTGGTGGGAGATCTTCAGAAAAAGACCCCGACTCTTGTGCTGTCGACAGTTTCTAATTGGAATGAATGGAGGTAGAAGGTGGTAAAGACCACGCTGCGTCTGGTTTCTGTTCTTTTATGTCTCATTTTTGTCATTTTCTGTCATGTTTTTGTTGTTTTGTGTTATTTCTGTTGTTATATGTCTTGTTTATGTCGTTACATCTGGTTTTTGTTGTGTCTTTCAGGTTTTTGTCGATAGTTTCTAATTGGAATGAATGGAGGTAGAAGGTGGTAAAGGCCACACTGCATCTGGATGAAGAGTTGCTATGCAGAGAATGACACTTAAACTGTGAAATCCAATAGTCAATATTTAGTCAGAAGCCTAATCTGGTGTCTGCTGGATGTGAGATGATGATGTGATGTGTGTTTTTTGGGTTTATTTTGAGGATATCTCCTCTCTGATTTATCAGAAACACACTCCTGCTATTTTTACACGTTTTACCTCCTCTTAAATAACTGGGCCTCCAACTGAAACGTGATGAAGGCAGGCCGAGCTGCCATTGTGAGACACTTTGATGTGTTGGAATACGTATGTAAATCACAGGGAAGCTTCCTGCTGCTCCAATCAGAAAGCTCTGGCCTAGTTCCCATCACGTCTAACCAGCCGGTCCAGATAAGAAGCCAAGAGCAGCAGAAAGGAGCTTAAATGAAGGAAAACAATAGTAGAAAGACATAAACTGTTGGATGCATCCACACTAAACGCACAGTGTTTGATTTTTAATCAAACAGACCAGGGTTTATTCAGGACTAGCAGTAGTTACACTAATTAGCTCCATAAAAAAATAGTCATAAACTGATTATTAACCAGCTGTTGCTGCTCGTACCTCACTAATGTCCGGATGTTGTGAACCAAACCAGCAGCCGTCCAGTAAAACAGCAGGTTTCTCCGTATGTAGACCTAGAAAATAATAAAAATAAAGTTGTATGTAGGTTGTGTCTGAATGAACAGATTTAGCATTAGCATGTCAGTCTGCAACCTCTTTTATGTTGTTTACTTTTATTCAGTGCAGGATAATGTTCAGTGTTTATATGCAAACTGTTGCACATTTAAACTGCATTTAAATTAATATTATGATATTAAACAACACTATTAATGGTTCAAACGGTTCTTAAATGATATTTTAGTTCCACCTAATTGTTAATTTTACTCAACTACTCAAAGGTTTTCTGTTTATTTTCTTATGTTTATAAAAATCTAAATTTAAATTTCTATTTAATCAACTCGAAAATGAGTCATGAGGAACATCCTTATTTTTGAAAACAGAACAAACATGCATTGTCTTTTTAGTCAGGCTATGTAGCTTTGCTAATTTCAGAATGTTTGTTAACTTAAAAAATGCATTTTGACTAATTTTTGGTGAGTTTTTCTAAGAATTTTACAGTAGTAGGTCTGTGTTTATCAAGGTTAAGTTTGTTTATAGTGGTGATCATAATAATAATATGCTAACTAAATGCTAACCCGATGTCAAATTATGTTACACCAACAAGAAGCTACACATTGTGGGCGATGCATCATAAATCTGTCAATGCTAACTAAATGCACTTCAATTTATGATTTACCAAAAACATGATCTGTGGGTCTTGCATGGTTTTTTCATAAAACTATATATGGTAACCATATTGCTAGCTCAATGTGAACTTTAAATTACATTGTACCATCTGAAATGAGCAGCTGTAAACATTGCATGCTTAAAATATAAAACTGCTGATGCTAACTAAATGCTATTTAAGGTAAAATTCAAATTATGCTATACTAGGAATGTCCATTGCATGCCTAAATCATAAAACTGTGAATGCTAATCAACTGCTAGCTTAGCATTAGTTTCTAATTATGTCATAACAGCCAAAGTCAGTGGTAGTAGTGTGCTTAAAATGTAAAACTGCTAATGCCAACTGGGGTCAACTTCAAATTATATTACACCAACTGAAACAGACTGTTGTGGGCCGTGCATGCTTGATTCATTACACTGTTAATGCTAACTAAATGCTAAGTCAGTGTCATCTTCAGATTATGTAATACCAACCACATTCATCAGCTGTGCTACATCATAAAACTGCTAATGCTAACCAAATGCTAATGTGTCGTCAACTTCATAGTGGGTTTCACCAACCAAAACCAAAATTTGTGGCCATGCATCATAAACTGTTAATGCTAAGTAAATGCTAATCCAGTATTACCTTAAAATGATGTCATATATCAACCAGATTCATCAGTTGTGAACCTGGCATCACAAAACTGCTGATGCTAACCAAATGCTAACAACTTCAAATTTTATTATACCAACTAAAAAAAAAATCACCACCTGTGGGCCATGCATGCTTAACATATAAAACTATTGATGCTAACTAAATGCTAGCTTGGGTCAACTTCAAATTATATTTCTCCAACTAAAATAAACTGTTGTGGGCCGTGCTTACTTTATTCATTAGTGTCGATGCTAACTAAATGCTAACTGAATCTTAACTTTAGGTTACATAACACCAGCTAAAACCAGCAGCTACTAGTGCTGAGTTTTGGTAACTGCATCTCCACTAAACTTTCCTGCCAGGCCTCTCAACTCCGACCTCCACCTTTGTCCTCTGGTGGAAATGTTTTAACTGTGGAGGGCAAAAGTCAGAAGTCTTTATCCTCTCTGCCTCTGTCTCTTTCATTCTTTCTTCCATGTTTCCTTTGAAAGCTGCTGCCCTTCCACCGCTGTATAAAGAGGAGACTAATGCACGGCTCTGATTAAATGAGTCTGGAGTGTAGGAGGCGAGCTAATGTTTAGCGTTGTCTGGCTGATTAAAGCGTAGCAAACAAGTGATTGCTATGCAGCTCTGCTCCCCGCCGCTAGCTCGTACACAAGGCTGCTCTGTGTTCTCTCCATCGCCACGTCTCTGCCCTTAATCCAACATCTTCACCCCCTTCGCCTCGCTAACTCTCCATGTCGCACTGATTCTCCATCCCCGAGCAGAGAGCTTCATCTCTCCATCCTGGTTGTGTTTGAAAGCGTCAGGAAGGATGGCCTCGACGTCAACCTCCGTACGATCTCAGAATATGGGGAGATGCATCTCCGTTTTCATGATCTTCTTCCTGTTCCTGCATCAGTTCTTCTTTGCAAATCCATCCCTTCTCCCGTCAGCTGTTCCTTTAATACGGTCCCTCAGTTTCCCCAGCTCAGATTATGGTATACCAATCAGAATAACCAGTGCTGGGTTTTGCATGCTTGGAATATAAAACTTTAATGCTAACTGAATGCTAAATCCTCAAATCAAACCTCAAATTATTTAAACAACTAAAATCATCAGCTGTTGGTATTGCATCAAAAAACTGTCAATGCTAACCAAATGCTAACTCACTGTGAACTTTAAATTGTCCTGTAGCGACCAAAAAAATCACCACGTGACCCATGCATGCTTTATTCATTAAAGCGTTAATGCTAACTAAATGCTAAGTCAATGTCAACTTCAGATTATGTAAAAGCAACCAAATTCATCAGTTGTGCTGCATCATAAAGCTGCTAATGCTAGCTAAATGCAAATTAATCTACACCAACCAAATTTACCAGCAGTGAACGCGGCATCATAAAAGTGTTGATGCTAACCAAATGCTAACATGTCGTCAACTTCATAGTAGGATCCACCTACCAAAACAATAAGTTGTGGTCATTGCATCAAAAAACTGTCAATGCTAAGTAAATGCTAACCCAGTATTACCTTAAAATGATCTTATATATCAACCATATTCACCAGCTGTGAACCCGGCATCATAAAACTGTTGATGCTAACCAAATGCTGACTCACTGTGAACTTTAAATTGTCCTGAACTGACCAAAAAACATCTCCACCTGTGAACCATACATGAGGAAATCATAAAACTGTCGATGTTGGCCAATAGTAACTCTACATAAACCTCAAGTTAATCATTAAACTGTTAATGCTAACCAAATGCTAACATGACAGCAACGTCAAATTGTGGTATACTAATCACAGTCACTAGTTTTAGGTTTTGAAAGCTTGAAACATAAAACTGCTAATGCTAACCAAATGCTAAATCCTCAACTCAAACCTCAAATTATTTAAACAACTAAAATAATCAGCTGTTGCATTGCATCAAAAAAAATGTCAATGCTAACCAAATGCTAACTCACTGTGAACTGTAAATTATCTTGTACTGACCAAAAATAAATAAATTAATAAAAAAAATCCCCACCTGTGAACCATGCATGCTGAAATCATAAAACTGTTGATGCTAGCCAACTGTAACTCCACATAAACCTCAAATTAATCAACCAAATCCATGATGTTTGGGCGCTGCATCATAAAACTGCTAATGCTAACTAAACGCTAACTCAATGTTAACTTCAAATGCTTCTGCTTCTTCCTGCGTCCGTTTTCTTTTTGTAAATCCATCGGTCCTCCCGTCCGCTGTTCCTTTAAG
>NC_072781.1:33438960-33498960 GCF_022539595.1 Amphiprion ocellaris
CCATAAATATATGAATAAATGAAGTTTAGCTTTAGAGGTCACGGAAACCAGCCATTCTGTACTTTATTTTTGGTTTCTCCTCCTCTTTTCTGATTGGTCTGCAGATATTTTAAAGCCCATTCGACCAATCGCATTTTAGAAATGAGGGTCTTCCTCTGAGGCTCCTCCCCTCCTGCGCCCTGATTGGCTGCCAGCGGGATTCTAAATCCGCTCAGCCAATGAAGAGGGAGCAACTGTTGCATTCATGTGGAGTCCTGCAGGTTTCCGGATGAAAACAAAGTAAAATAAATGAACCATCAATGAATGTTTCTGTGTTTTAGTCGGATCACTGGAGGAGGAAAGGTTTTATTTTATCTGGTTTCTTTGATTCCCTCCAGCAGCAGGAGGAGGTTTGATGTGATCCGGAGGTTATCCTAGTTTCAGACGCCCTCCATCGGCGGCCTGGTCCGCCTCTCCTCCTCTCTCCTCCCCCCTGCCTCCCTCTCTCCCTCCCTCTCTCCCTCCGTCTCTCCCTCTCTCTCTGCCGCCGCTGCGCGCCGCTCACTTTCCCTCACACCGCTTCCGAGGCTCGTGGAGGGAGGACGGACCAACGGCGCTGTGTGACGGTTTACCGGATTTCAGTTGGCCGGAGAAGGGAGGGATGCTCCGGTGATTTCTCCTCCAACCTCCCGCTGCTGCTGCGTCTCTTTCCCCGGATTCTTATTCTTGTCCGTCCGTCTGTCAGCTCCTCGTTTGGTTTTTCCTCTGATTTTTATTTTTCTTTAACCCTTCAGAGAAAACAAACCGGGTGTAAATCCGTGGATGTGTTGAAGTGACTGTCTCCGCCGGGCTTGTATGGTTTTGGGGGACATTTCCTTGGAGAGCCGGACTGCGCACGGAGTCTCCAGACTGAAGGTAAGAACCTGGATCCGGTCCTCCTGTCCGCCTCGGTGCGCCTCCGTCTGCAGAGCAGCGCAAAAAACCGGCGGAGTGTCGGTGCACCGGGCTGCCGGGGAGGTTCCGGTCCCGCTGTGGATTAATGCAGACTGGAAGGGGGGCCACGGGGACCTGGTTTTGGGTGATTACAGAGGAGAAGCTGCTCGGATCTTTGCGCAGTGGCGCTGCTGTGAATGTGGGAACTGTTGTTTTCTGAGCCGTTAACGGTCCGCACTTGGTTGGGATTTGTGCGGTTTTCTCAAGTTTTGGCGCAGTGTGTGTGTGTGTGTGTGTGTGTGTGTGTGTGTGTGTGTGTGTGTGTGTGTCTGTATGTGTGTGTGTTTGCGCTCATTCCTTTGCGCCACATTTGGAGCCACGTCTGGAGGCTGACCTGCCCCGGTGCCTCCCGGCGGCTCCCGGCGGCTCCCGGCGGCTCCCGGCGGCTCCCGGCGGCTCCCGGCGGCTCCGCGCACCGAGACGCACAACTTTTCTGCGGATTCACACCAGAAATGATCCGCCAAAGTGACGCACAGGTTTGCGGCTGTGTTCGGCCCGTTTCTCCTCTGAATTCTCTTCCACATCTTCTTTTAATCTTTATTTTTCTCCCGCTTCATTCTGCGGTTTGTCTGAAAGCTTCACCCTGAGCTGCGTCTTTGCGCCAAACTGCATAAAAAGCTGCGTCCAGATCAGCCTCATTCACGCTCATTCTGCGCTCAATTAGCTCCGTGCGTTTGGCTCGTCCTCCCCGCAGGGCCACGTCTCATCTGCTTTAGATTGTTGCGGGGCAATGTGCTCAAAGTGTGCGCTCAGTGCGTGGACTGGAGTGAGCTGTGGCTGTTTTTTAATTTGGGCATCTGCAATTCCGCTGCGCTCCGAGCCGAGAGGCGTCGACGGAGCACCGTGCGCTCCTCTTTGGTATTCATGGCACAGCTCGAGATTGCTGCTCTCAAGCAGGCAATAATCTCTCCCTCTCCACCTCCCTCCTTCTGTCTCCCACACTGTTGCTCCCTCCCTCACCTCCTCTCACCCCTTTTCTGCGTCTCACCCTCCCTCCTCCTCCCTCCAGCCTGCTGGGAGCCCTTCAACAAACCCTTTGCTGCTCCTGTTTTATTCACTCCTGTAGAAAAAAAGCAGACAGTTTGTTAAATATGAAAAGGCTTTAGTAAGTTCCTCTGTTTCCTGATTCTGTGGTCTCCTCTCAGACAGGCCTTTCACCAATTAGCCCACAAACAGCTCCTAACTACAACTTATTTGTTCATTTCCCTGCTCTAAAAGTTGACTCTGTGGAAAAGAAGGTCCCTAGTTTCTGGTTCTGTTTGCTTAAATATCAGAGAAACAAAAAGCCTGATTCCTGGTTTCCTGAAACCAGAACCGGCCCGTCGTCGCTCGAGCATTTCCCGCAAAAAAGTGGGGTTTAGTGTCGGGTATGAGGGGGAAAGGGAAGAGATCATCTCTGTTAAAACGCAGGACAGAATCCCCACTAGAGGAACGTCTCGGAGCTATTTCAGGAGCACAGAACCCGGATCCCGACAGATGAAAGCCGGTGGGTGAGCTATCGGCTTTTCCACTGATGTTCAGCCAAGAAATCGCACACAATCTGACACACAAACGTTTGTCGGATGCAGGGCAGCATCACGGCTCGTAGTTCAGATGCTGCAGGTTCTGGTTGAGGTTCCACAAAGACGCACATTCCTGCAGATATACAGGTTCATAGCTGCACTCACGTCGATTTCACACCTGAAATCTGCTTTTATTTCGTTACTTCAGCACAAAGAGATGCAAAAGTGCCACAAAAATGCACAAAATCACCACAGAAGGTCACAAAAGCACCACAATGTGATACAAAATCACAACTAAAACACACAAAATCACTACGGAAAGACACAAAAGCACCACAAAGAGATGCAAAATCACCATTGAAAGACACACAATCAGCACAAAAATGCAGACTCACAACAAAGACACAAAATCACAGAAAACCACCCCTCAGAGACACAAACACCTGAACTCTTCTTGTATTCGATCGTTTCTCGTCTTTCTTTCGTCTCTGCGAACCTTAAAAAGCTCCAGATGAAGTGATTTGTGGCGGCTGTGAGCCTCTCGTTGTAAAGATGCTGATCTCCTCAGACGGACGCAGTGCTGACGTGGCTCACAGAGGGATTCATTTATTACGCTCTAATCACTGTATTTATATTTCATTAGGAGGCAGCTGCTCCGTCCCATCGTTGGAAACTAGTTGCTCTGAGGGGAAAAGGGAAAAAAAGAGGAGTTTGTGGCGACGACAGAGGGAGCTGTTGGGCTTCAGCTGCAGCTCTGAGACGGAGAGCCGGTTAGAGGATCTGCTCTGGAGGAGAGGATTCAATCTGCAGCTCCTCTGTGGACGGCTTCTGGTGGATCCAGGAGCTGCTGGAGGAGCTTCAGGTTGAATTGATTCTCCTCAGAAAGCTGCAGCTGGAGGACGTCTGGTTTGTTCTCCTGCAGAGTCTCTCATGGGGACCCAGGTAGACGACGGGTTTGTCATTTCAAACGGCAGCGTTTTGATGGGATTAGAACTCTAATCTTTGTCCTGGACCAGATTAAATGATTCTGAGTCAGTAATTAGTGTTTTGACCTCCAGTCCTGCAGCACAGAGGAGCTTTGTCTGGTTCCACAGGTGCTCCTCTGTTGGTCGCACACTTTCACAACAACGTTGTTTTTTTTCTCCTCCTCATGTGGTTTCAATTATTCCTCCAATCGTCTGCATGCTGGTGACCCGAAATCACCACAAAAACACGCAACGGCACCATAGAAGGATGCAAAACCACAACAAAAATATACAAAACCACCACAAAAACACACAAAATCACCAGAAAAAGATGGAAAATCACAACAAAAACACACAAAAGCACCACAGAAGGATGCAAAACCACAACAAAAATATACAAAACCACCACAAAAACACACAAAATCACCAGAAAAAGATGAAAAATCACAACAAAAATACACAAAAGCACCACAAAAAGACGCAAAAGCAACACAAAAAGATGCAAAAACACAACAAAACCACACAGAATCACCACAGAAAGACACAAAAGGACCACAAAAACACACAAACTCCCGACTAAAAGGTGAAATGGAGTCGTTTTATTAGATGTTGTAATTTAGTAGCTTTACTGGTCAAACTGGTTTTTCATGTCAAGTTTTTTTTAGGTAAAAAAAGTCCAGTTTTTTGTTTTTACATAAAGAGTCTAAATCCCTGAAGGAGTGTTTTGACCTCCAGTCCTGCAGCACAGAGGAGCTTTGTCTGGTTCCACAGGTGCTCCTCTGTTCTTCACGCAGATTTAGAAGAACTTCTAGTGGGTTTTTGTCCTCCTCATGTGGTTTCAGTTATTCCTCCTCCATCCCAGCGGCTCCAGAGTTCCCGTCCTTCCTGCTCCTGCTTCCTCCGTGTGACAGAGTTTCATTCTATCGGCTCTAAATGTCAGAAAAAGAACGTTTTAAACTCAGAGTTCACGTCGGTCCAGCAGAGAAACGTCACATGATCCCATTATTTGATCAGAAAACGTCACGCTGAGGTTATTCACTGCAGAAAATGATTAAATGGGAACATGAGGAAATACGGAAACATCATGACACCTGCTTTTAGGTTTAATGTTCCTCTCCAGGTGGATTTACAGTCAGTAAAAGTCTGATAGTTTTCAACATGTTAATCATTTATCTGATTTAATAAAACAGGGAAAATATATAATATTGTAACGTGTATAATTGTATATAAAATAATTTAAAAGTCGATTTTTTTGTCCACAATATATATTATTTTCCTATTTAATTAACAGCAACTATGTGTGAAACAATATTCTGTGGTGATTTAAATACGCTGTTAAAAATGTTTGTTTTTTTGCACTTTGTGGTGTGAAATGTGCTCTATAGATAAACTGCAGCTGCTGGTTTATGTATTTCTGTATTTCTATATTTATTTCTAGCAGATCTTATAATCGGCTGTAATTAGTTTTCCGTGACGAGGTTCGACGTCTCATGACGACGTCACGTGACGGAGAGAAAAAGGTTTTTTTCTCTGCACTTCGGAACTAAAGCCACTCAGATCAGGTCAGGGAGGATTTGTAGATTTTTATTTTCTTCTTTTTGTTGCTGATGAATAACGTCTGAACGCTGAGGAAACGTCCGGAGTGACGAGTTTCTACGAGGAGGAGAGAAGCTGCAGCCGGAGGTCAAGGAGAGATTTAATGAGTCGTTTGCTTCTCATTATTCAGGATAATAATTAATTCTGTGTTCGTTTCCTCTGTACACTGCAGCCGGCATCCTTCAACACACTTCCAGCAGAGAAATATTATCTCATCGCTTCCTTCAATCATCCAAATCACCCAGTTTATAAAAAACATTAAGAAGATGAAAAAAATTGAAAAATTCAGCAGAAATGGATCAAAATAAATATGTAAAAAAAACCAGTAAAATATTACAACGTTCAAAAATGGCAAAAAATGGTGAAAGTAGTGGCAGATAAATGTAAAATAAGACAATTTTTATTCAATTTAAATACAGTAAAATTTGTTAAAATGTAAAAATGCAATATTAACAGTGTAGGCCTGTTTTTTTTCAGTCAAAAAAAATGTAAAAAAATTTGCAATTTTATGAGATTTTAAAAAATCCGTAAAATAGCAATTTTATACCTTTTTTTAAAAAAAGCTTGATTTTTTGACAGTGCAAATATCTGTAAATGAACGATAATTTCTGCAGATTTCAATTCAGTAAAAATGGTGAAATTTTATGCTAAAATGTAAAATATAAAACAGTATAGCATTGATAAAAATGCAGATTTACTGTGACATTATTTGCAGTTTTCAACTTGAATTTTCACCTTTTTTCTGTGCTTTACTAGATTTTTCTAATGTAATAAAACAGGGCGAATATATAATAATAAAAATGTGTATAATTACATACAAAATGATAATTTAAAAGTATACTTTTGAGTCGAAAATATTTATAATTTTTCTTTTAAGTAACAGCAAAGATGCATAAAATAATAATATTCTGTGCTGATTTAAAAATGGTAAAAAATGGGGAATTTTCTCACTAAAATGAAAAATATAAGAATTGTCTAGTATTCATAAAAAGACACATTTTAATGTGACATTATTTGCAGTTTTCAATGTGTAAATTATCACTTCTTTATCACTTCTTTCTGTGTTCTGGATTTTTCTGATTTGACAAAACAAGGAGAATATATAATTTGCATAATTAGATATAAAATAATAATTTAAAAGTCGTTTTTGCTAGTTTTTAGTCTGTAATATATATAATTTTTCTTTTAAATGACAGCAAATATGTGTGAAATAATATTTTTTGTCTGAATGGTGGAATTTTCAAATAATACAAAAGAATAAATGACTATTATTACAAATACAGATTGTTTTTATTTGTTATTCACAGTTTTGTTGTTTTGTTTTCTGGTTAAAGTGAAATTAATACTTTTTTTCTTGAGATTTTTTCAAGACATTGTGTAAATGTGTAATTTAATAAAACGTGAGAAAATGTAAAATAACATTAATTTTTGCCATTTCTTTAAAAACTTTTTTGTTTATTATCTGTGATTAAACAAAACTGGAAAACGTAAAATTACACTAAATTATTATTAAATAAGTTTTGTAGTTTTTTGGCAAAAACAATTTAAAAAAAAAATTTAAAATCAGTTGTCGGTCGCCTCCATCGTTTCGTCCCGCTGTTGTTGATCTCCACTAAACCTGACATAAACACACACTCACACTATAAACACACACTCACACACACACACTCGCTGCGGGAGTGTGTGTTTGTAGAGTGTGTGTTTATAGTGTGCTTGCAGACGGTGTGTGTTCTTCAGGCCGATTACCATAATTAACGTGGTTATGTTAATCGTCACCAGTTAATTCTGCTGATGAGCACATTTGTAGAGGTGAACTCTGGACGGACAGCCTGCAGGTACAGAGACTGTGTGTGTGTGTGTGTGTGTGTGTGTGTGTGTGTGTGTGTGTGTGTGTGTGTGTGTGTGGGTGTGTGTTGTTAGCAGCTACAGATCATCTCCAAACAGGAGTGTGTTGCGTGTAAACAGAATTTATACTGCAGCGCCGGAGCTGATGGTGACACCAGAAGGTCCACACACACATATCTAAACAACACACGCACACGCACACGCACACGCACACGCACACACACACACACGCCACTTAAATCTTTCAGAAATTACTGGAAATTTGTCAAAAAATTACACAAAACTTGCCCAAATGACAAAATTTGTCCAAACAGACTCAAAAATTGTCCAATATGACTCATAATTGGTCAAAAACGAGTTGAAACTTGTCAAAAAAAGACTGAAAATCAGTGCAAATTGGCTCAAAAAAATCCCCTAGATGACTTAAATTTTGTCCATAATGACACAATGTGTTCAACATGACATTAAAGATGTTGAAAGTTTATTCCAAAATGACTCAAAATTTGTGTAGAAGGCTGCAAAATTTTCCAAAATGACATATTTTGTCAATAATGGCATAAAATCGTTTAGAAATTTCTTGAAATTTGTCAAAAAATTACCCAAAACTTGCCAAAATTACAAAATTTGTCAAAACAGACTCAAAAAAATGCCCAATATTACTAAAAATTAATGCAAAATGGCTCAAAAAATCCTGTAAATGACTTAAATTTTGTCCATAATGATACATGTTCACATGACATGATAGTTGGTGCAAATTACTTATAACTTGGTGCAAAATGAAAGATTTTCTAATATGACTCAAAATTGGTAGGAAATGACTGAAAAATTTCTCAAGATGAGTTGAACCTTGTCAAAAAAAGATTTAAAATCAGTGCAAAATGGCTCTAAATTTGTGTAAAATGACTTTGGATGTGTCCAGTTGGTGCAAAGGTCTCTACATGGTCCAGTATGACTCAGTATAGGTGTAAAATGACTCTAAATGTTTCCAAAATGACATACATTTTGTCCCCAATGCCACAAAATCTTTCAGAAATTACTTACTGAAAATGTGAGAAAACTGGAAGATGTTGCAAATGACTTAAAACCCTGTCCAAAATGACTCAAACATGATGCAAAAGGACTTGGAATTTGTCCAATAAAACTCAAAATTGGTTCAAAATTCATCTAAATTGCCTAATATGACTCAAAATAGATGTAAAATAACTAAAAAATGTTTCAAAATGACTTAAATTTTGTCAAAAATGGCTCAAAATCTTTCAGCAGTTCCTTGAAATTTGTCCAAAAAATTACTCCAAACTTGGCAAAATGACAAAATGACTCAAACGCACACAGAGCTGATCTGATTGGACGAGGACTGTGGACGTCCTGATAACTGGTTTACCTCCCGGTGACTCATCTTCGTCCCTCCATCTCCGTCTTCGGCCTCATCGTTCAGACTCCGTCGGCACGCTAACGAGGAAGTGAGAAATTAGCTGATGACACAGAGCTGCTCTGAGGACAGAAATAGAACGAGGAAAATGTGAACAAGCAGCTCGGAGGCACAAAGAGGAAGAACAACGAGTAGAAACATCGTCTGCTGCTGCTGCTGGACCATCATCCAGGAGGATTTCTGCAGAGAAACTGCATCTCAGCTACCATTTCAGGGTCTTTTCTGCATTTATTTCACAAAGCACAGATCTGTTCTTACTTTACATCCGTACAGGTCACAGAAAAAACGCTGAAAATGCAGCAGAAGCTTCAAACATAGTAAAAAAGACATATTTTGGTGCCTCAAACGTGTAAAAATGTTGATTTTTTTGTACTTTGTGTCATGAAATGTGCTTTTCTGCAACAAAACCAAACCAGAAGACGAGTAAAAAGTGGAAGTAAACAGCGACAAGAATCCAGATTTATTCTAAAACTGATAATCTGTCATCATCACAGGACACAAACCTGTGAATAAAGTAGATCTTATCTGATCTCCTTTTTAGTGTCACTATTCAGCTAAACTGCTTTCTCAGTTGTATTTTAAAGGAAAATAAATGATAAATAGTGTAAATTAAAGGCAACATCAGGGGTTTGTGTCCTGTGATGATGACAGATCATCAGTTTTAGCATAAATATGGATTTTTGTCGCTGTTTACTTCCAGTTTTTACTCGTTTTCTGGCACAAAAACACAAAAGAAGTACGTAAAAACAACATTAGAGCATAAAAACAGAAAGAACAGGTCCAGTTTGAATAAAAGCTGCTTTTTAAAGGCATCAGCTGATTAAATGAGGTTCGATAATGGAAAATATTCCATTTTGTTGGACATTTTTACATATTTGGTTCAGTTTAGGCTCCTAATTTTACTTAAAATATGACTTTTTTACAACATGTTTTAAACTTGTCCTCCATTTTTAGGGTCACTATTCAACTAAACTGCTCTATCAGTTCAGTTTTAAACACTACGTTCTATTTCTTTTGGTAATTTTGCTGCTTAGTTGATTCATTTTCATCCAAAACAGCAAAACAATGATTTCTTTTAGGTTTATTTTACTTTAACAAGCTGTAACCTGCAGATTTGAACTCTCCTGTAAACCTAACGTGGCTTCATGCTGGACGTCTCTACCGTTGAACTCTCCTTCTTTCTGGTATCGTTTCTTCCTCCTCTTCCTCTCCCAGCGCTGCTTCGTGGACCGTGACTCGTCTAAAGCGCTAATATGATTGGAAATGACTGCCGCTCCTTCACTGGACGGTATTAATTTCAGGATCTCCTCCTGCTTTAATCCCCGACCGTGAGTCACTCATTTATACGTCGCTTCTCCTCTGAGCTTCTGTTTTTGTTGTTGGCGTATCTGCTCTGTTATCGGCCTCTTTCCTGCTGAACAGCTTCCATTCCTTTATCTGCCTCTCGCTGCGTCTCTTCAGGTTTCAGTGAAAGGACAAAAGATCTATCCTCCTGCAGGATGGGCTAATTGTTGTTGGCTATACAAGCTAAATATAGGCGGAGGTGATCCGAGGCAGATCCTTTACCGTCCAGGTCTGAAAGAAAACCTACACAGGAACAACTCTGGCCTTTAGACTGCAGAACGTCAAGCAGCTTCTGCATGTTTTTCCTCGCCGTAACCGCAATATAAAGTCCTGAGAGAGAATTTAAACGGCTTCTGTGCTGTATGACGCTGTTAGAATGACAGAAAAATGTAGAAGAGACACAAAATGACCTGAAAGAGACAAAAACCAAGAGAAAATAGATGCAAGATGAAAATATATGCATGGAAAGACCACCAAACTGAGGCAGAACCAACGACAAAACGCAAAACGAGCAAAAAATACAAAATACTACATGATGCGACAATGCAGTAAAAAGACACAAAATGACTTCAGAAAGGTGCAAAACAACACAAAATAGATGCAAAGTGAAAATACATGCATGCAAAAACTACATAACTGAGACACAACCAACAAAAAGACCCAAAATGAGCAAAAAAATAGACACAAAATTACCACAAAGAGACACCAAATATCAACTAGATGATGCAACAATGCTGCCAAGTAACACAAAATGACCTGAAAGAGATGAGAATCAATACAAAATAGACTCTGGAAGCAAATATTAGCTCCACTTACTGTAGATATTTCCCTTTTCTTTACATTTTGATTTTTCATTTCCTCTCTGCTCTGAGTAAATACTTCCTGCAGTTCAGCTGAAAACTTCCTGAATTTCTGTCATTTGACCGTTGGTCACAGCTGAGTTTCAAATATATTCACAGTTACGGTTATAAGTGCAGAATGTTTAGTTTTTAACAGAATCTGTTTGGAGCAAACGCTTTATTTTTGGCAAATTATTAAACTAGACATGCAGAATTTAATTGTTTGGATTAAATATCACATTTCAAAGCTTAATTTCTTGACTGAATGACATCATAGATGAGCACTTCATTTCAGTTTCTGGGTGATGAATTTTGTCATTTAGGTGATTTTTTTGAAAATAATGTGTCTTTCACACCTGCCAGCAGCCAGATTTTATAAATTTAACTGATAGGAATGAAGCTGCAGCTTTATTTTAGCGCTCAGCATCAGATTTTAAATTAACCAGTTGGCGCTCAGATGTGGCTTTAATAGAAATAATAAAACCTCAGTGTTTGTCACTGCAGGTCATTCAAAAAACTCTGAATTTTCATCACGTCACTGTTGGTCACAGCTGAGTAAATAACTTCCTAATTGCATGGAGGTATGCAGAATTTTTAGTTTTTTACAGAATCTGCTTTGAGCAAACGGTTTATTTTTAGCCAATTTTTTTAACATGACGTGTAGAATGCAATGATGTTAATAAAATTTAGTGATTTTAGGTTTAAATTTGGCTTCCTGGTGATGATGAGTAGTTCAAGGACTGTTGGAAAGTTGTAAATTTGATGATTCCTTCTGTGTTTTTTCAGTTTCGGGGTGATAAATGGTGTCATTTAGGTGATTTCTTTTTTTATTTTTGGCTTTTCATACCTCCCGACAGTCAGATTTTCTAATTTTAACAGATAGAAATGAAGCTGCAGCTCTATTCCAGATAGGTGAGATATTTCAGATGTTTATTCCAGATTGATGAGATATTTCAGATGTTTATTTCAGATCAGATATTCCAGATGTTTATTTCAGATCAGATATTTCAGATGTTTATTCCAGATAGATCGGATATTCCAGATGTTTATTTCAGATCAGATATTCCAGATGTTTATTCCAGATAGATCGGATATTCCAGATGTTTATTTCAGCTTCAGATGTTGTCGTTTATCGCCATGGTTTCAGGAGGAGCGCTGGCTGCAGCTCGTTTCAGACTTTTCTGGTTATTTTTACTTCGTTTCGCTCCGAGCTTCTTTCAGACTCGTTTCATGTGAAGCGACGTCGACTTTGTCACGTTTATTTTTATTGTGATGTCGCTGTTTGTGGTCCGGTGGTGAGGTCGAACGCACAAGGTCGCCCTGCGTGAGTGTTATGTGTGTGTAATATGTGTGTGTATGTGTGTGTAGGTGTGTATTTGTGTGAGTGTTCATGCATGTTGGGGGTTTCGCACTCAGCTGAGCCAGCAGAGTCACAGCGGAGAACCTGAGCAGCACCTGAACGCCTCATGAAGGTGTCGTTGGAGGTCAGGAGTGTCTGACGGAGGTTTTCTGGACAGAATCACCTCGACTGAGTCTGACTTCTCCACTAGTAGTTCTGTCTGAATGATAAGTGACAGTTTTAGCCAACAACATGTCCCATCATGCACTGGGCTGAAGGAGAGAATAACACACAGACCAGAAGGGTTAATGATTGGTGGCATTTACAGCTTTATGACGCTTTTTATGGGGTTTGTGTGTGTTTTATGGTGTTATTTTATAACGTTAAAACATATTTTATAGTGTTTGGCCATACCTTATATTGTTTATTTACACCTATTTTCTTGTCTTTATACCTATTTTCTAATATTAAGACGTATTTTATAGTGTTTATATGTATTTTGTAGTGGAACATCATATTTTCTAGAATTAAAACATATCTTATAGTGTTTATCCCAGATTCAACATCTTGAATCTGGAATCTTAAAGACATATTTTATCATTTTTATCCCTTTTTTTCTATTATTAAGACATATTTTATAGTATTTATGTGTATTTTAGAGTGGTATGATGTATTTTATAGTATCAATACGTAATTTATAGTGTTTGTTCCAGATTCAAGATTCAAGATTTGAATCTTAAAGACATATTTTAGAATTTTTATACCTATTTTCTAGTGTTAAGACATATTTTATAGAGTTTATATGTATTTTATAGTGGAACATCATATTTGCTAGTATTAAGACATACTTTATAGTGTTTATTCCAGATACAACATCTTGAATCTGGAATCTCAAAGAGATATTTTCTCGTGTATTTTCTAGTGCTGATGTCTTTTATAGTGTTTAAAAGTATTTTATAATGTTAAAATGTATATTTTACAGTTGAAAGACTTATTTTCTAGCATTTATTCCAGATTCATTACTCAAGATCTTGAATTTTGAATTTTAATGACACATTTTCTGGTCTTTATACATGTTTTTTTTTTTTTTTTTAGCATTAAGACTGTTTTATAGCGTTTATGTGTATTTTATAGTGGTACAACGTATTTTCTAGTGTTTATTCAAAATTAAAGATCTTGACTATTGATGTATTTTATAGTCTAAAGACATATTTATCATATTTATATATATATTTTGTAGTATGAAGACATATTTTATTGTGTTGCAGCATATTTTCTAATATTTGTACAAGATTCCGTCTTCAAAATTCTAATTATTTACTATTTTTCTTTCTTTAATATATATAAGTTTCCTTTCAAATAATGGCAAATAGCTGTAAAGTAATTTTTACTGATTTAAGTCCAGACAAATGCTGGAAAAGAACAAATTCAAGGTTACAGTTTTGGTCTGTTTTTACAGTTAATGTGTAAATTAATGCCTTTTTTTAATAGTTTTACTTTTTATTGTTAATAACAACTGAACTAAACAGAGGAAGTCTTTAAAATAACAATAAATCTTCCTAAAAAAGACACTTCTAAACGTATATTTTCCTGAATCTCTAATGAGGAGTTCTTATTAAACCGAAGTTGCTCTGAAAAAACGCATAATAAAAACAGAAATATAAATGGAAAATGGAAATCCTCTTACATATTTTTTTCTCTTTCTATCTGCTTTGATAAATTTCTTTTCATGTGGAGTGAAACCAGGTGATGTTTGGCTCTTAAAGATCACTGCTGCTAAATTAAATATCGGATAAATAAAACATCAGGACATTTTCTGTAGAAAAAGGTCAGAACAGTTGTCCAGAACAGCCACAGAAATATTATACCTTCATAACATTTCACCTGAAAAAGGTGAAAAACTTCCACTCGGCTGCTCCTAAATCGACAAGCATCAGTTTAAGGAGCGACTTCTGCAGCTCGGTTCAGTTTCACACGAAGCTTTTTGTGTTGGTGGAGTTTTAGAAGCAGCAGAACAACAAAGACTCTCAGTGTTCAGGAGGTTTTATCTTTATCTGGAGGGATGTGAGGATGGAGGAGGACGTGGAGGATGGAGGAGGATGGAGGAGGACGTGGAGGATGGAGGAGGATGGAGGATGGAGGAGGATGGAGGAGGACGTGGAGGATGGAGGAGGATGGAGGATGGAGGAGGATGGAGGAGGACGTGGAGGATGGAGGAGGATGGAGGATGGAGGAGGATGGAGGAGGACGTGGAGGATGGAGGAGGATGGAGGAGGACGTGGAGGATGGAGGAGGATGGAGGAGGACGTGGAGGATGGAGGAGGACGTGGAGGATGGAGGAGGATGGAGGAGGACGTGGAGGATGGAGGAGGATGGAGGAGGACGTGGAGGATGGAGGAGGACGTGGAGGATGGAGGAGGATGGAGGAGGACGTGGAGGATGGAGGAGGACGTGGAGGATGGAGGAGGATGGAGGAGGACGTGGAGGATGGAGGAGGATGGAGGAGGACGGGGAGGACGTCTGCTACAATGACCCCTGTGTCCTCCGGTGTTCTTCTCGGGGGTTTGTGGGTAAAAGAAGGAGGTTCCAGGTTTAATGAGGCTCATTAAAGATGCCTGGAGGAGTAATGATCCAAAACATCGACGATCAATTCCTGCTTCCACTTCCTGTTCATCTTCACAAATTAATCACTAATTAACTTATAAAATTCAATAACTGGCTTTATTTTCCAGTCAGTTTTTAATCAGTAACTTCAGATTTACTCCTGAAAGATATATATATTTATGAGCAAGAAAATAGTTTGGAACAAAAAGATCTTGAACAGGAAGTGGCTGCAACTCTACAAAATAATAATAATAATAATAATAATAATAATAATAATAATAATAATAATAATAATAATAATAATAATAATAATATTATTATTATTATTATTATTATTATTATTATTATTATTATTATTATTATTATTAATAATAATAATAATAATAATAATAATAATAATAATAATAATAATAATAATAATAATAATAAATCTGTTTAAGAAACTGTGATAATCTGGAAGCAAAGATTCCAAAAATATGTTAAAAAATTATAGAATACTGCAATGTTTTTCACAAAGTCTTAATTGTGCAAATAATGGCTAATATTTGTAATATTTGTATTTTGCAAATTATTAATGCAGTAAAAATGGGCAAACATTGTAAAAGAACAAATTATTGTGACAATTTTTGGCTTTTTTTGAAACAGTTAAGATGTGAATTAATAATTTCTTCTGTGATTTTATTAAATATTATCGGTATTTTTTAGAAACCAGATCTGTAGGATAAAAGTTTTGGGAAAAAAAATACCATTTTTCAGTCTTTAACATATTATTTTTCTTTCAATAAAATGGCAAATATCTAAATATGTAATTTGTTATACATATACAGTAAAAAATGGTGTAATTCTAGTGTCAAATGTCGCAAAAGAACAGAAATGTATGGTATTCTCATGGTATTTTGCAACACAATAACATGTAAATTAATTATTTACTAGAAAATATCTGTATTTTAACAAACCAAGGACTATCTGTAAAAGGTTTGTTTTAATATATATACATATATTTTACCATTTTAAAATCTTTAATACACATATTTTTTCTGTCAACAAATTGGCAAATATTTATGTCATTTGCTGATTTAAGTACATTAAAACTGTAATTTTTGAGGAAAATATTGCCAAACAACAATAAAAATACAGATTTTTGATGTGGATATTATTTACAGTTTTTGAATTTTAATTAAATTAGCACTTTTACAATACAATACAATAACTTTATTTATCCCTGAAGGGAAATTCAATTGTTAAAAAAAAAAAAAAAAATTCAATTCAATTTTTTCTATGATTTTATGAGATGTGATTTTTTAAGAAAGGAAAAATCTGTAAAATCCTATTTTTTATTTATTTATTTATATATTTTAAACATTTTTCAATCTTTAATTTGCAATTTTTTTCCTTTAACAAATTAGCAAATATTTATATTATTATATTATATTTAATATTATATATAATTTTCTGATTTAAATATAGTAAAAAATAATGTAATTTTATTGTCAAATGTCATAAAAGAACATAAATTTACAACATTATCGTGGTATTTTGCAATTAACATGTAAATGAATTATTTACCAGAAAATATCTGTATTTTAACATAACAGGTAAAATCTGTATATTACATTTTTATTTTTTATTATCATTTTACTGTTCTTCAGCATTTTTTCTTTCTATTTATTTATGGTATTAGTAAAATTTATTAGTTTAATTAGTAAATTAGTACTAATTATTATTACTTGTATTTACTAGATATTATCAGTAATTTTACAAAAATGGGAAAATGGCAGTAAATAGTTTTTTTAAAAAAATGCAGATTTAACTTTTTTTTTCCAGTGGACCACAGAAACAGAACATTATTTGAAGTTTTTGTGTCCTACTTTTGGATTCCGTCTTCAGGATGCTGAACTCTTAACAGCTGACAGGACAGAATAAAGCTATTAAATATTAATCAGGATCTGAGCTTCTTTCTGAGGTTTTTATGAGTTTAATGGATCTTTTAATGGAGTCGACCTCTTATTGTCCTCCATCAGACCTTCTGCAGCTGGAGGTGAACAGATCCTGACCTCTGATTGGACGTTTCTGAAGGCTCAGATCCTCTAGTTCAGGGGTAACCAACACGGTGCCTGAGGTCGCCTGGTTGCCCGCAGAGACCATTGAGTTGCCCTCAACACATGTTCGAAAAATAACACTAATCACCATGAAATTCCTTATAAAAAATTATAGTTGCTGTTCTTTTTAAATCAAAAATACTTACATTCATGCAGATTTCAAATTACAATTTTTATTATAATTTTTTAAAAACAAAAATGTGTTCGGTGTAAATGAACTTTGACCGTGTCCGAGTCAGAGTTCACTGCGCATGTCAAACCACCACGTCACTGCTGAAGCTTCCGGATGCAGACAGTCTGGGAAGTTAGATGTGGTTTTTATCCCCAAAACATGACAGAGAAGTGGAAGAAAAAACACTGTTTCCACGATGACTGGGAGGAAGAGTCCTTTTTCACGACAGTGAAAGATAAAGGTATGTGTCGTATTTGCGGGGCGACTATTGCGTCGGCAAAGCGGCACAATGTGGAGAGACTTTACTTTAGCTGCTACAAAGCTTCCATGCTAACTAGCCACCTGCTAGCGCACATAGACTGTATACGCACTACGGACAGGAAAACCCGGGACTTAAAAGCAGCTTTGGCATCTGCTACGCGGTGAAAAGTTTCTTCGTGGATAAAAATGTACCATTAGAAAAGCTTGTTTTAGTTACTACGGACGGGGCTCCCTCCATGACGGGTCGCCATGCAGGCTTCATTGTACGATGCAGAGGTGATCCAGACTTCCCAGCATTCCTACATTACCACTGCAGCATTCACCAGCAGGACATATGTATGTACAAAAGTGGCCGGATTTGATCATGTGATGACTCGTGTCGTGAAGATCATAAATGTCTCCAAAGCCAAACAACCAGGACATTGAAGGTGCTGCTGGAGGAGCTGCCAGATGAACATGGTGACCTGTTACTACACACAGAAACTCCATGGATCAGCAGGGACCAGTTTTGCAGCGTTTTTTGTCACTTTTGGCCGAAATTAAAGAGTTGATGCAATCCAAAGGGGAAGACACCTCGCTACTTGAGGACACTGAGTGGATTCTTGCCCTTGCATTTTTAACGGACATCACTGGGAAACTGAACCATCTGAACTGTGAGCTGCAAGGTAAAGGTAAGACATGATAAACTCTGCAATGCCAGGCTTCCCACTAACACACATTTACAGACAGAGAAAGAGGTAACGTTGTCATTCAAAACACCGTGCCATTACACAAAAATGTGGAAAATAATTTCATAAATGTTACAAAGGTAGTAGTTTGCACAAATGAAGCATGATTTGATGACAGTTAATGATTTCCTAAAAATGTTAGAAGTGATAATTTGCACAGAAATGTAACTGGTGTGATTTTGAACAAAATGCTGCAAATATGCTGATTCATAAAAAACTGCCAAGAAAGATATTTACCAAAGTTTCAGAGATGGGATACCTCTGACTTTTAAATATTGGAACAGATTTCCATATATTTATATATATGTGTGTGTGTGTGTGTGTGTGTGTGTGTGTGTGTGAGTGTGAGTTTCCTACCGTCATTGTTGTGGAAATCATTGTTAATAATTATTGTAAGGAATAATTAACATAAATGTGATCAGACAGTCTTTTTACATATTATTTTCATCATTATTATTGTTTAAAGATGATGGCGCAAGTTTGCTATTGAGGAAGTTTGTATCAAACAAGGTGCCCTTCGTACGACTCAGTACCCATGAAGTTGCTCTCAGGTTGAAAAAGTTTGGTGACCCCTGCTCTAAGTTCTGCTCCTCACATCCTCAATAGAGCACAACTAATCCCGCCTCTCATCTCCATGGCGACCACCTCCCTCCATCTGTTTTCCATGTCGCTGACGGCCTTGCGTGTAGTTCAGGGACCGTTGGAGCTCAGATGATTCATCTTAGAGCTCAAACAGATCAGAGATGCAAATGTGACCAAAAGTATTCAGACACAGTTTAATGGTAATGCAGCATTCAGCCGTCCAAATACTTATGGCCAAGAGGTGTTCAGTAGCTTTTAAAGTGTCTGCTTATACATTATAGTCAAAAGTATGTGGACACCCATCATCTTATTGTGTATCCAGGTAACGCTTGGTCGTTCATACAGTTGTTTTTGAGAAATGTGCACATTTCTTTTTGTGTTTACCTGCTTATACATTATATAGTCAAAAGTATGTAGACGTATTTTAGTGCAATGCAATGTTTACCTGTACACATACTTTTGACCATACTTGTTGCAGAGAAAACAGCCCAATTCTGTCTGTCTTAAAGTGTCTGCTTGTATATTATAGATCCAAAAGTATGTGGACACTCTTCATCATTAGTGCATATGCATGTAAGGCTTGGTCGTCCACATACTTTTGGACATAAAGTGTTTTATTTAATTATATGGTTTGGAGAAGAGGAAGAAGTGTCAAAAGTATGTGGACACTTTGGGGTCATTTCTCTATAAATCATCATAACAGTAACCTTTAGCTGTCCACATACTTTTGGCAATTTCAGCATCAACACTAGGACATGCTTAACACAAAAAGAAAACTTTCCTTGTATGTTATTTCTGCACATTTGAAGCCTTTCTGGTGCCATTTAATGGTGTTTAACGAACACGAGATGGTCCAGGTTCAGGTGGGGTGGTGTAGATACACTGTAGACTTCTTTAAAGTGTCTCTATGTGAGGTTGCGTCTCGTCTTAAAGGACCTTTGTGCTCCACTTCATGCACCAGAGTCGTTCTTTAAGTGAAAACAGAAGCGTGTTTCCATGTCACCGTCTCATCAGCCTCTGGTTCCCGGGGGTCTCGGTGTCGGCCGGTGGACAATAGGACAGCTGTATCCAGATCAGCCGTGGAGCTACAAGCCCCCGGGGGTGGGATTAAGCCAATTAGTAGCTGTCAGTCACCATGGCATATCATGGACAGCTCGATCAATACCGGGATGAATGGAGGAGGGGTCGAGGGCCAGATAAACACAGGTCAAAGTGTGGCAGCAAGGAGGGAATGAGAGAAGGAACCAGAACTGATGCTTTAAAGTGGAAAAATATACAGAAAAAACTAAAATAAGTAAACAAGAAAGCATGAAAAAAAGTTGTTTGTGATAAAACACCAGGAATGGAAAAAATAGGACAGATAAATGAAAAAAAGATGCATGCAGGAGGAGAAAATGCACACAAAATAAAAGAAAATTACACAAAAATGTTAGAAATGAAGAGGTGTGCAAGTTTCTGTTTGTAGAATATATGGCCAAAAGTATGTGGACATCCTTTACAGTAATCACGTGTTTTAATATACAGGTGTTCACATACTTTTGGCCAGATCAGAAACTTGCACACCTCTTCATTTTTGTCTAGTTTCCTTCTATTTTTGTTGCATTTTTGCCTCCTGCGTGCATTTTTAAAAAAAATTATCGGTCCTATTTTTTTCATTCCTGGTGTCCAAAAGTATGTGGACGACCAAACCTTACATCTATATGGAATATGACGATAGGTGTCCACATACTATTGGTGATATAGTGCTTAAATACACATAGGAATATGTTGATTTCTCTGCAACCAGTGTTGCCAAAAGTATGTGGATGTCCTTTACAGTAATCACGTGTTTTAACATACAGATGTCCACATACTTTTGGTGAGATTTGCTGCAGAGAAATCAGCAGATTTCTATTTGTGTTTATGAACTATATGGCCAAAAATATGTGGACGCCCCTCATATACACAAAAGGTTTGGTTGTCCACATACTTTTGGACACCAGGAAGGAATAAAATAGGACAGATAAATAAAAAAAGATGCATACAGGAGGAGAATATGCAATAAAAAGTGAAGTGAGACAGAGAGGCAAATAAAGAGTGTAATAAAAACAGAAGAAGCCCAGGAGATGTTAGAAATGAAAAGGTGTGCAGATCTTCCTCCTCTTCCTCCTTCTCTGAGTCCCGTCTGTTCAGGTTTTTACTTGTTTCTGGGTCTTCGCTCTGAATTCCAACGAGCAGAAACTGAATCTGTTTATCACCAGATCACTTCTCCCCCAGACGGATGGAAGAATAAAATCATGCACTGCAAAAATTACATGAATTTTAACTTTACTCTGCCCATTAAATTACAGATTATATCTCATAAAATCACAGAAAAAATCTGGTCAAAACTGTAAATAATGTCCAAGTCAAATAGTAAATCGTCATTTTACAGAGTTTGACATTAAAATAACAACATTTATCTGCAAAAAATACAATTATTTTGCAGATATAGGTTGTGAGTAGAAAGAAAAAACATGTTTATTAAAGACTGAAAAAAGATAAAAAAATTTTTGACGGTTATTTTGCAGATTTTGCTCATTAAACCACAAATAATATTAAGAGAAATCACATTTAAAAAAGGTCTTCATTTCCATGTTGATTTTTTTGTTGTTGTTTTGTTGAAAACAAAACAAAAAATAAAAATTAGGTCAAAACTGTAAATAATTTTCACATAAAAAATGTGTATTTTTAAAAATAGTATTTTTTTTTCCATGAAAATGACAAAATTTTTCAGCAAAAAATTTAATTATTTTGTAGATATTGGCTGTTATTTTAAAAAAAAAATTACACATAAAAGAGAAAAAAGTAAAGAAATTTTTGACTGTTATTTTAGTTTTTTCATTCAAAAAAATCACATCAAAAAGGTATTAGTTTACTTTAAAAAATCGGGTCAAAACTGTAAGTAATGCCTTTTATTTAATTTATTTTTATACTTACTCTTTTACAATATTTGCCTGTGTAATTACATAATTTTGTACTCTATTTATATCAGCAAAAAATGTAAATATTTTGCAGATATTGGTTGTGATTTGAAAGAAAAAACATGTTTATTAAGGAATGAAAAAAGATAAATAATTTTTTTTTGGACAGTTATTTTGCAGAATTCGTTCATTAGACCACAAATAATCTTAAGAAAAATTCACATAAAAATGTACTAATTTACATGTTGACTGTAAAAAAAATCAGTAAAACTGTAAATAATGTTCTTTTCTATTTATATTCAGTTATTTATTCTTTTACAACATTTGTGTCATTTCATAATTTTTTTCTCTCTTTAAATCCGCAAAAAGCATAATTCTTTTACAGATGCTGGCTGTTACAGGAAAGAAAAAATGTGTTCATTAAGGATTTTTTAGTGATATTTTACAGATTTTCACTGTCTTGTTAAATTACAAATATTTCGTAAACTATTTAATTCAGCTTAAAAAGACCATTATTTTGCAAACATTTCTCATTATTTTTGCAGTTTCTAAAGCTTTTGAAAATCTCAGTATTCTACTGTATTAACAGTTCTTTTTTTGCACCTTTAATTGATTGTTGCAGCGTGTTTAATTACAAATATAATTAGATTTGCACTATTTAATATATATTAAGGTGAAGCTGCAGTCTGATTTTCACTCAAAACTTTGTTCCTCGATGACTAAACGGCTTTAACTTTTAGAAAGAAATGTTATTTTGGTTGGACAGAAATGCATTTTTACACCTGTGACGTTTCAGAAACTTGGAGAAAATCAGCTTTTATTGATGCTTTCACTGCCTGCTGGAGAAAATAGCACAGATTGGATCCAAAGACGAGCCTTTCTCAAGCTCCTCTTCCATTTTCTGGCTCACTGGGGCGGCGTTTTTTACAGATTTTTATTTTTACAGTGCAGAAGAATCAATACGTCTCAGATAAAGAATGACAGCGAAGAGGATGGAAAGGAAGATAAATGTGAGGAAACGAGGAGAAAAAAAGGGGAAATGGGATCGCAGATGGTTAATAAAGAAACATGTTGGAGGGGAAAGAAAAAGACGTGAATGACACAAAGTCAGCAAAGACATTCAGAGCAGAAAAGGCTGAAGAATGGAGGAGAAGGGAAGAGGAAGGACGGAGAGATCGCACATCTGTCACATCCCGAATATTAGCGGGAAATAATGGCTTCTTTTATTAAGGTTTCAGCTGATTGAGCTAAAAGTGAAAGGACGGCAGAGAGAGTTTAGGATGGAGAGTTTAGGATGGAGAGAGTCGGAGGAGGATGTGAGCGACACAAAGAGAACAAAACCATAAAGGAGAACGTAGAAGGAGGTAGACGGAGGGAATAAAGGGCCAGATGAGGAGCAGGGATGAGGAGAACATCTGGAGAGACTCTCACAAAGTTTTCAATGTTTACATGAGGAGGGTTCGAGGGAGGATGGGGGAGGAGGGGTGAGGATGGGGGAGGACGGGTGAGGAGGGGGGAGGACGGGTGAGGAGGGGGGAGGACGGGTGAGGACGTGGGAGGACGTGGGAGGACGGGTGAGGATGGGTGAGGACGGGTGAGGAGGGGGGAGGACGGGTGAGGAGGGGGGAGGACGGGTGAGGAGGGGGGAGGACGGGTGAGGACGGGTGAGGACGTGGGAGGACGTGGGAGGACGGGTGAGGATGGGTGAGGACGGGTGAGGACGTGGGAGGACGGGTGCGGACAGGGGGAGGACGGGTGAGGACGTGGGAGGACGGGTGAGGACAGGGGGAGGACGGGTGAGGACGTGGGAGGACGTGGGAGGACGGGTGAGGACAGGGTGAGGACGGGTGAGGACGTGGGAGGACGTGGGAGGACGGGTGAGGATGGGTGAGGACGGGTGAGGACGTGGGAGGACGGGTGAGGACGGGGGGAGGACGGGTGAGGACGTGGGAGGACGGGTGAGGATGGGTGAGGACGGGTGAGGACGTGGGAGGACGGGTGAGGACGGGGGGAGGACGTGGGAGGACGTGGGAGGACGGGTGAGGACGGGGGGAGGACGGGGGGAGGACGTGGGAGGACGGGTGAGGACGGGGGGAGGACGTGGGAGGACGGGTGAGGACGGGGGGAGGACGTGGGAGGACGGGGAGGCTGTTGGTCTACAGCAGCAGCGACCAGGCGGCTGCCACATTCATTTAAACACGCCTGGACAGCTGCAGAAACAGATCGAAGGTCTGAGAAAGGAGACAAAAAGCGGCCGGGATGGGGGAGGACGGGGGAGGACGGGGGAGGAGGCCAGTTGGAGGGGAGGCCGAGGGGGGAGCTGATTGATTTACCTTCCTGTCCAAGGCCAGCGAGTCGAGTAATCATCAGGAGGGTTTCTGATCCGCTCCTCATGGAACGTCTTCATCGTAAAAATATTCCAGCTTCGGTTTTCTGACACGTTTCCTGCAAAACCTGGTTTTTGGTTTGAACATAAAAACAGCAGCTTCTCTGAAATGTCTTCTTCTCGCTGCAAAATGCATCCAGTCTGCACATAAAACCAGCTTTTTTATTATTATTACAACTCAAAACCTCCTAATTTAAGTCTAATCTTGCAACGTGTTGTTCCGTTTGATTAAAAAAAAAAAAAAAAAAATTATAAACGTGTTTTAATCAAAGTCCCAGAAATGCTGCAGTTCTGATGTAAAAGTTCTTCATATCTGTGTTTAGAAAGCTGCAAAATGCATCCAGTCTGCAGGTAAAAACAGCTCTGGTCTGGTTATTGTAAATGCATTCTGCAAAATGCTGCAAAGTGCATCCAGTGTTTTGGATTTTTAATTTAAATTTAGCTTTTGTTTGGTTCTCAGAAATGTTTCTTTCCCATTTTTGGTGAGCCCTCATACGAGGATTTTGCGTTCTTCTAATCGACATTTGATGCAACATGTTGTTCTGCTTGAGCAAAAACCTCAAATTATAAACTTGTTCTAATCAAAGTCCCAGAAATTCTGCATTTCTGACATCAAAATTCTTCAAATCTGTCTAAAAAGCTACAAAATGCATCCAGTGTTTTTGATTTTCACTTCGTAAACGCTTCTTTCTGATCATTTTTTCTGTTTTTGTGACTCCTGTGAAAAAGGATTTAGTGTTCCTTTAATCTACAGAGAAGTAATCTGCCCCTCGAACACTTTTTAGTCGTTATTAACTCAGAAACTCTCAACAGGAGTTCAGTCTGGCCTCATGTTGTTCTGTGATTCGTGTTCTAATGCTGCTGTTTATATCTGAAAGTTCTTGAAATCGGCATCTCAAAAGCTGCTAAATGCATCCAGTTTGCATGAATTATAGGCTCTTAAATGTTTTTTCCTCCAATTATTATTATTTCTCCTGTTTTTCTTGACTTCTGGCAGTAAGGATCTTCTGTTCTTCTAATCTAGAGGAGATATTTAGTGTTTCTTCTGTTATTAGAACTCAGAAACTCTTAACAGGAGTTCAGTCTGGCATCGTGTCCTTCTGTGATTTGTGTTCTAATGCTGTCGTTTATACCTGTAAAACAGTTTTCATTTGTTTTTTTAATGCATCCTGCAAAATGCTGCAAAGAAACATCCAGTGTTTGTGATTTTAGGTTTAGAAAAAGTTCTTGTAATGTCCCAGAAATGCTGCAGTTCAAAAAAGTTCACATCAATGTTTTAAAAGCTGCAAAGAGCATACAGTTTGCATGAATAAGAAGCTCTTGAATGTTTCTTTCGTCTAATTATGATCATTTCTCCTGTTTTTCTCGACCCCTGGCACTAAGGATCTTCTAATCTAGAGGATAAATTTAGTGTTTCTTCTGTTATTAGAACTCAAAAACTCTGAGCAGGAGTTCAGTCTTGAACCAGAAAAGCTGCAGCTCTGACATAAACTTCTTCCCATCGGCGTCTCTGAAGCTGTAAAATGCATCCAGTGTTTCTGCATTTATTTTATCCTAAATGTTTCTTTGTCTTCTCCTGAGAACACAGATTTCTTCTAATCTCCAGATGAGATGTATTTCGTCCCTGGAGTCTTTTTTTTTTGTTATTATTAATTCAGGACATTTTCTGCCTGTTTTCTCTGTTAAGGAGCTTCTGAATAATTCATCACCAACATATTGTTCCAACTTTTGTTGCTTTTTGCTTTGAAACTTTCTCTCTGCTGCGATATTTTTTATTTTCCAGCTCTGATAGAAAACTGTCAGCGTTTAAGGCCGTCGTTGTCTCTTAAACTTATCTCCAGTTGTGGTCTTTCTCCTCTCGTCTTGTCTTTCAGGTCCTAACAAGCGTATTTTCCGCCTGTTTTAACCCTTAAGGAGGCTGTGAATAATTGATGGCTGGTTTTGCTAATGGCTCCGTCACAAAGCCATACATTTGTAAATGAGACTAATCCAGCTCCGTGTGCTGTGGCTTTTTAAACGTCTCTGTGGGTTTTAGCCGTCGAGTGCTGCCGGGATTTGTTGCTGCCACGTCACAATGACCCTTTCATCCGGCCGGTCTGCGGGAATCTTCTTCTGCTCGGCTTCATCCGTCCTCAACAATGAAGGATGGAAGCCTGGAGGGACAAACGGAGAGCAGGGAGACAATTCAGGTCAGCGAGGGACCAAAAACACACAATCCTCAATCCCAATCTGTCGATAAAGACCCCAAACCTACCTCTAAATGAAGCTCTCTGGTTCTTCAGACCAGCTGATGAACCTCTTTAGAACCTGGACGACCAGCGGTTAGTTTCATTATTGATCAATCTGCAGATTATCTTCTCAGAAATGTCCCAAAACATTCAATGTTCTCAGAAACGCTGCAGTTTTAACACAAAATTCTTTAAATCAATGCGTCCAAAGCTGCGAAAGGCATCCTGTTACTCTAAATTTTTAGTTTGGATCAACAAGTTTTTGTTAATTTAAAGTTTTAGGGTTCTGTGTTCCTCCTTAAAGGCTGATATTTCCAACGACAGACTCATCTAATGTTAATAATCAGTCAACAACTTCATCCATGTTCTTGGTTAAAAAGGATTTAAAAAGCTCTAAGGACCATTTTGAACAGTTCAATTTAGTTTAAAGATGCACCTAAGTGGTTCCTTTAGGAACCTTCTGCAAAAACAACTAAACTCATGAAAACAGTGGTTCTTAAAGGGTTTTTAGAAGGTTCTGTCACCAGTTGAAGAACTTTTTCGCGTACTTTATGTAGTTCTTTTCCATTTTTTTTGGAGTCTTTTGGTGGTTTTATTGTCTGAAATGTCCGTCACAGTTCCACAAATCTGGAATCTCATAACATGATATTCCGTTTGACCAAGAACCTAAAATATTAAACACGTTCTAATGGAAGTTTCAACATAGAAGTTCCTGGAATCAGTGTGTCCAAAGTGGAAAAATGCTTCCAGTTATTGATTTTTAGTTTGGATCTGAACTTAGCTTTAAGTTTCAGGGTTCTATGTTCTCAGCTCACAGTTCTTCACGTATTGTTTGTGGTTCTTTCGCTTTTATTAGAAATGTTTGGCGGCATTGTTCTCTAAAATAATGAATTCACAGTGAGAAATGCTGGAGTTCCAACATTAAAGTTCTTAGAATCAATGTTTTAGAAGCTAAAAAATGCGTTCAGTGTTTTCTTGATTTTAGGGTTCTATGTTCTAGCACACAGTGTGTCTCTGAACCAAAAAAAGTAAGAGACCATTAATAAACAACCAATAAGTTGATTTAAAGAGCTAAAACAGTCATTTATGTTTGGAAAATGACTAAAGAATCATTTAAAATGAGGTTCTTTTGCATTTCTTTTCTATATTTAGCACCGATAGTTCAACTAAAGTGCTAAAGTTTCTTAAAACCACAAACATGGAGCCTGAATGAACCAATTTTGATGTTTTTGTGGGTTCTTCAAAGAACTTTGTGCAGAAGAGTTCCTTTCTGGAGCCTGAAAAGGTTCTTCTGTTGCGTTGCTCAGTGAAAGACAACCTGCTGTCTCACTGAAAACACCATCCAGTCCACCTTTTTGTGTGCTTTTTATTATTTTTTGGGTTCTTTTCTCCATAATTTGGTAAAATTCCTGGATTCCAAACAGCAACAGAAAACAGCGGGAGTCGAACCGCAGGAGAGAAACGAGGCGAAGCAGCGAAGCTGAAAAGCTTTTAGCTGCAGATAAAAGTGAATTAGGCCGAACACAGGTGGAGAGACGGGGCGCTGAAACGCTTTATTAGCTCCTGATGAGACACGTTTCAGCGAGAATGAAACCAGCGGCGATTAACTGAACCTGGAGCTGCTTAAAAACCTGGATATTAATGCACCAAAACATGAAAAACTGGGTATTAATGCAGTAAAACATTAAAAACCTGGATATTTATGCACCAAAACATGAAAAACTGCGATATTAATGCACCAAATCGTGAAAAACTGCGACATTATTGCACCAAATCATGAAAAACTGCGATATTAATGCACCAAATCGTGAAAAACTGGGATATTAATGCACCAAAACGTGAAAAACTGGGATGTTAATGCAGTAAAACATTAAAAACCTGGATATTAAAATAACCAGCGGCAGTGATTCTGGTCCGGTGAGTCGACTGGAAGAGTTTTCTGGACATTGTGGGGAAAAAATAAACGATTTAATAGGAAGAGGAGGACCAGAAATGGAGGCAGGATGAGGAAATGGAAACAGAGAAGTCAAAGAATAGAAAGAAGAACCGAGGCTAAAGGAGAACGAGCAGCTGAAGTCGAAGCGTTTCAGGTTTTTCTGAGACAAACGGAGTCTGACAGCGATCAGACGACCTGCTCTGACTGCAGCCAGGTCGCCTTCCTTCCTTCCTTCTTTCTTTCTTTCTTTGTTTCCCTGCAGACTTCTGGCTTGATGACTTTTCCATGTCGGCTTCCTGCTGGAGTCTGTTAGCGGTTTTGGCTAATGGCCGGCTTGTTTCCGCCGCTTCTGATTGGTTGTTCACGCTGAGCAAAGTCTGGGTTTGTTCCCGATCAGCATCTCTCATATTTCATATAATCGCTTGTTTTTTTCTGAACTCTCGGACCGTTTTCTCTGTTTCTGCAGATCTCACATTTCTGCTAAACCACTGAATGATGGAATACACCAAACCCAAGTATTCAAAGGAAAACTTATAAAGTTCTGGATTAACTCTTTAAAGACAAACATTATGGAGACTCTGAGGGACTTTTAAGGTTTTAAAAGACGTTCAGCTGCTTTTACCTTGGAAAACATGCTGTGAAATGTCGTCTTTTAAAACTGTTTGAGGTCCAGAAATATTTTATCCTTCACTCTTGATTGACACGTACTTGTAGCCAATCAAAAAGAGCAGTGGGCGGGACTTGCCAGTGATCTCAAAATCAATTTTTTTTTTTGTTTAATTTATTTTAATTGGGAACTGGCCTAAAAACATGATACAGATAATTAGCAAAATGCTGAACATGATCCTAAACTAGTTAATGTGCATATAAGATTAATAAATTCTACCTTCAAAAAGAGCTGTTCTGTGGTTTTGTCATTCTGAAATCTGTCCTGGTTGATCCCAGTTTGCCTTAAACACATGAGTTCTGGTTGGAGGTCATTAACCATCACAGAAGTCTTAGTCATGGTTCCCGTTGCTAGATAAACTCCCACGATGCTCTTGACTTTAGAACAGCAGACATTTGCCCTGTGATGATGATGTTGAAGAAATGCTGTTTGATCTGTGTATAATCAGGAATATGGTGTCAGGTTGGGACTCTGTATGGTCAGATAGTAAATATCTGACTAAACCTGATGTAGGTAGCACGTCTCTGCTGTTTAAACCTGAGTTAGTTCACTGAAGCAGCTGCTTTCTGGCTCTCAAGTATATTAGATGAATCCAGCATTTAGTAGTACAATCCAGGACAGCGGGGTTGTTCTTTTCTCTTTGTGTTTGCTAAAACAGACAATGAATGGAACTAACAGCCCACCTCCATTCACATTTGGATGCAGCAGCAGAAGGCTTCAACCCACCAGGTAAACAGACCTGGAAACAAACAGACCTGGAATTAAAGCAGACCTGGAATTAAAGCAGACCAGTTATATTTAGACACATTCAGAGCATCTGGCTTCTCAGGGAGGTTGAAGTTTGGGGTGAAAAGGTTGAATGGCGACTGTTCTGGAGGAACAAACAACACAAACAAAGACATTTACATCACAGTGGGCTGCTTTGTCAGCTGGTTTGTCGGCTGGTTTGTCATCTGGTTTGTTGGCTGATTGTCATCTGGTTTGTCGGCTGGTTTGTCGGCTGGTTTGTCAGCTGGTTTGTCATCTGGTTTGTCGGCTGGTTTGTCGGCTGGTTTGTCGGCTGGTTTGTCACCTGGTTTGTCGGCTGGTTTGTCGGCTGATTGTCAGCTGGTTTGTCGGCTGGTTTGTCATCTGGTTTGTCGTCTGGTTTGTCGTCCGGTTTGTCATCCAGTTTGTCAGCTGGTTTGTCATCTGGTTTGTCGGCTGATTGTCAGCTGGTTTGTCAGCTGCTTTGTCGTCTGGTTTGTCGTCTGGTTTGTCGTCTGGTTTGTCGGCTGATTGTCGTCTGATTTGTCATCCGGTTTGTCTTCCGGTTTGTCATCCAGTTTGTCAGCTGGTTTGTCATCTGGTTTGTCGGCTGATTGTCAGCTGGTTTGTCAGCTGGTTTGTCAGCTGGTTTGTCAGCTGGTTTGTCGTCTGGTTTGTCATCTGGTTTGTCGGCTGATTGTCAGCTGGTTTGTCGGCTGATTGTCAGCTGGTTTGTCGGCTGATTGTCAGCTGGTTTGTTGGCTGGTTTGTCATCTGGTTTGTCATCTGGTTTGTCGGCTGGTTTGTCGGCTGGTTTGTCGGCTGGTTTGTCATCTGGTTTGTCGGCTGGTTTGTCGGCTGGTTTGTCACCTGGTTTGTCGGCTGGTTTGTCGGCTGGTTTGTCGGCTGATTGTCAGCTGGTTTGTCGGCTGATTGTCATCTGGTTTGTCGTCTGGTTTGTCGTCCGGTTTGTCATCCAGTTTGTCAGCTGGTTTGTCATCTGGTTTGTCGTCTGATTGTCAGCTGGTTTGTCAGCTGGTTTGTCGTCTGGTTTGTCGGCTGATTGTCGTCTGGTTTGTCGTCTGGTTTGTCGGCTGATTGTCGTCTGGTTTGTCATCCGGTTTGTCAGCTGGTTTGTCAGCTGGTTTGTCGGCTGGTTTGTCGTCTGGTTTGTCAGCTGGTTTGTCGTCTGGTTTGTCGTCTGGTTTGTCAGCTGGTTTGTCAGCTGGTTTGTCGTCTGGTTTGTCGGCTGATTGTCGTCTGGTTTGTCATCCGGTTTGTCAGCTGGTTTGTCGTCTGGTTTGTCAGCTGCTTTGTCGTCTGGTTTGTCGTCTGGTTTGTCGGCTGATTGTCGTCTGATTTGTCATCCGGTTTGTCGTCCGGTTTGTCATCCAGTTTGTCAGCTGGTTTGTCATCTGGTTTGTCGGCTGATTGTCAGCTGGTTTGTCAGCTGGTTTGTCAGCTGGTTTGTCGTCTGGTTTGTCATCTGGTTTGTCGGCTGATTGTCAGCTGGTTTGTCGGCTGATTGTCAGCTGGTTTGTTGGCTGGTTTGTCGGCTGGTTTGTCTGCTGGTTTGTCATCTGGTTTGTCATCTGGTTTGTCGGCTGATTGTCAGCTGGTTTGTCAGCTGGTTTGTCATCTGGTTTGTCATCTGGTTTGTCGGCTGATTGTCAGCTGGTTTGTCGGCTGATTGTCAGCTGGTTTGTGGGCTGGTTTGTCGGCTGGTTTGTCTGCTGGTTTGTCATCTGGTTTGTCATCTGGTTTGTCGGCTGATTGTCAGCTGGTTTGTCAGCTGGTTTGTCGGCTGGTTTGTCAGCTGGTTTGTCAGCTGGTTTGTCGGCTGGTTTGTCATCTGGTTTGTCGGCTGGTTTGTCATCTGGGTTGTCGGCTGGTTTGTCGGCTGATTGTCAGCTGGTTTGTCAGCTGGTTTGTCATCTGGTTTGTCATCTGGTTTGTCGGCTGATTGTCAGCTGGTTTGTCGGCTGATTGTCAGCTGGTTTGTGGGCTGGTTTGTCGGCTGGTTTGTCTGCTGGTTTGTCATCTGGTTTGTCATCTGGTTTGTCGGCTGATTGTCAGCTGGTTTGTCAGCTGGTTTGTCGGCTGGTTTGTCAGCTGGTTTGTCAGCTGGTTTGTCGGCTGGTTTGTCATCTGGTTTGTCGGCTGGTTTGTCATCTGGGTTGTCGGCTGGTTTGTCGGCTGGCTTCTGGTTCGTCTCCTGCAGCTCCGACACAAACACCATAAAATCTGCTCTAACTGCAGTCCACTGAGCTGTTATGTAAATGAGCCACTGTCTCACACAACAAGCTTTACTGCTTTACTGTATCGTCTCCGACATCCATCCAACAACTTTTACCAGCCTCTGTTTCCATAACGACAGCGCCGCCTCCTGCAGGACCACCCAGAATCACTCACTGTCCACAAACTGTTTGTCTGAGGTTTGCTTATAGACTTAAAAAGATAAAAAACAACAAAATATTACAGATGTTTATTAATTTACATTTTTCATTTGCTTTTAAACTCGTTTCCTCTCTGCTCTGCGTAAACACTGCCTGCAGTTCAACCCAAAAGTCTCAGATTTTTTCTTCTGTCATTATCGGCTGCAGCTGCATCATTGCTGGCTTCAGAGTTGCACTGACAACTGCAGAATTTTTAGATTTTTACAGAATCTGGTTCATGCAAATGGTTTATTTTCAGCAAATTTTTCAATGCGACATGCAGAATAAAGTGCTTTTGATGAAAAATCATGATTTTATGCCGATAAAGGCGTTCAAGGACAATCTGAAAGCTAAAAATCTGTATAATTCTGGTGTAATTGTGCAAGTATTTAAACAAAAACAAAACATGCCTTTTAAACCTCCAGAAGGTGTAAAATATGAATAAAAAAGGGCAAATTTTGGCAGATTTTTGCATTGAAATTCATGCTAATTGCAGTTTTGGCTCCAAGATTTGCATTTTTCTGCAACATGTCCAACATTTTCCAAGTGTCCACTGGTGTAGCGAACACTAGGAAACAAACAGTGGCTCTACATATTATAGATATTTAGCTATTTATTTGATTTTCCTCTTTGCTTTGTGTAAAGACTGTCTGCAAAAGTCTCTGATTTTTTCTTCTCTCATCGGCTGCAGCTGCATCATTATTAGATTCAGAGGTGCACCAACAACTGCTGAATTTTTTGTTTTTTACAAAATGTGGTTCATGCAAATGGTTTGTTTTTAGCTGATTTTTCAATGAGACCTGCGATTTTTATGCAAAATCATGATTTTAGGCTGATAAAGTAGTTCAGGGACCATCTGAAGGCTCAAAGTCTGTGAAATTCTGGTGTAGTTTTGCAAATATTTAAACAAAACATGCCTAAATGTGTGTAAAACATGAATAAAAAGGGCATTTTGGCAGAGTTTTGCATTGAAATTTGTCCTCATCTCAGTTTTGACTCCAAGATTTGCATTTTTCCTGCTAATATTTATCAGTGCTGGTCTTCCTGATTACTCATAATCACTATCAGGCCTGACAGAAACTCAAGGGTCGACCCCTCATTAGTTTTTCCCGTGGCCTCTTAGATCAGGCAGATAGAGGCAGACAGGATGCTGGATGTGCAGATGTTGCGTTTCGATGTCATCATACCGGCTGTGCTCTCAGGTAATGATGCCGCCGCCTTCATGCCTTCCTCTCAGTGTGTCGGGACGCCAGGACAGACGGAGCAGCTTCGTTCTGTCGTTCTGCTCACAGAAAACATTCCAGAAGCACAAAGGGAAGCAGGGAGGTGTTCGTTTACAGGTGCAGAGCTGCAGGTTTTATTAAAAAACCCAACATTTCAACTCCTCTGCTGCTGCGTTTTCCTGCAACTCTTCGCTCCGTCTTCCTGTCCTCGCGCTGTAGATTCAGACAGAACAACAGGTGACTTATTTATCATCACAAAGCCCAAAAACCAAAGAAATAATCGTCCACCATTACCGCCTTAACGCGCTCTTTCTTGGTGGTTGCATCACTCTGTAGGTCAGCAGCATTAATCAGAGAAAAACTGCAGAAAAGTGTGTTTCATGAACGACCCAGAGCTTCTTTTTCTGTCTGCTTCATCTGTGTTTCAGTTTCACTTCAGTCTGTTGGAAACTCCGAGCCGTTTGATTAAAGCGGAAGAGAGGCTGAACTCAGACCACCGAGTAAAAACCAAGAACAGCTTGAAGGATTTAAATTACTGCGAAACAGTTCAAAATAACAATCGGCAGGCTTCCCAGGGAATCGTGTGGAGTCGGTGGAAGTGAATTTGTGTTTCGGCTCCTCAACAAAGTCAATCGAATCTTTAAAAAGCTTGTACGAGGACTGAAAACTTTCATTTAGCAGCTTTTCTGTGTCTTTCAGAGCGATGGTTTCTAGTTTTACGTGTCTTCAGGTGGATTCGCAACAGTATCCTGATATTAATTAAATGTTTCCTGTCTGCAGGAGACTGCAGGAAACTGCTGTTGATGTTAATACAAGCTAATATTTAACAAGCTTTATGGGTCGACGTTGTGTTTTGTCTTTATTATAGAACCACTGATGCAGAGTTCTTTTTTTACCTTCTAAACACCAAAACATGCCTACAGGTTTTAAATGTATGCTATTTTTGCAATAAATCACAAAAAACACCACTCTTCAGAGTCAGAAACTGTAAACACACTAAGAATCTTTAGATGATCAACTTTCTGAGGGGCTTTGAATGAATCGACCAACCAAATCTAAGCTTGAAATCGGGATATTTTATTAAAATCACGTCATTCAACATAAATAAACCAAAACTGCCAAAAATAAACTGTTTGCTCAAAACAGATCCTGTAAAAAAATAAAAATTCTGCAACCACCGGCACAACTACAAAGCCATTGGCGACTGAGCTGCTGATAATAGCCACAAGAGGAAAAATCAGAGAGTTCCTTGAACCACTCGTCTGTGATGTGCACTTCTGTCAGGAGCTTAAAAATGTGATATTAACATCATTTTATTCAAAACGTCTGGGTTAAAAAAATTTACCAAAAACAAATTGTTTGCTCAAACCAGATTCTGCAAAAAAACTAAAAATTCTGCACCCACTGGCACAACTACTAAGCCTTTAGTGACTCAGCTGTGATTAAGAATCTCATGAGAAAAATTCCTAGATTTCCTTGAACTACTCGTCTGTGATGTGCACTTCAATCAGGAGCTTAAAAATGTGATATCTCATTAAAATCATTTTATTCAACATGTTTCATTCAAATATTTTGCTAAAAATAAGCTGACTGCATGAACCAGATTTGGTAAAAAGCGAAAAATTCTGCACTCTGCTGCACAGCCATGAATCCATCACTAACTTCGGTGTGAAGAACCGTCACATGACTAAAATCCAGGAACTCTTTGGCTGAACTGCAGGCAGTGTATACTCAGCAGAGAGAGTAGGAGGGAAAAAACAACTAAAAATGTGAATTTCCATCCTGTGTACAGTTGACATTTTTGTTGGCAACGCGTGAATAATTCAGGAAAATGTTGCAGAAGTTGATTCCAAGTTTTAGTAAAATGCAAACTTGTAGAAATGTCCCTTTTTTTTCTTCGTCTCTGATTCTGTCTCCTTCTGGTTCCATAGAGCTGCAGGACTTTAGGCTGAAAAATGAGACAGGAGCTAAATAGAAGCAGCTCAGAGTGTGGAGGGTTAAAGTGTGAGGTTGTGGTGCTTTAATGTTCTCTGAGATTGATGGAAGCATCTCTTTGTGACTGATCTGAATGAGTGAGACTGACAGGAATGAATCAGAGCCTTAATTGAACACCTGAACCTGCAGCAGGGTGAAGCTTCTCTGGATCTCCGGCAGATTGCTTCGACCTCCGGTCACATCTCTAATCAGCCACCGACACTTTACCTCCATCGATTCCTGGAAGGGCTTCATTTCAAAAGGCTGTAGATTCACAGAAAAGAGCCATCAGGGATCCTGGAGGTCGCCGTTAACTCGCTAATAACAGCAGCAGCAGCGTCTCTTCCAGCCAGACGGAGCCACGACTGGCCGGCAGAAGCTTAACGGGGGAATAAAATGTGAGCGTTGAGCAGGTGTTTACCCTCCTAGAGAGTTCTGTCCTGGTTCTTATCTGCAGCCAGGACACACCCAGCATCTCTGCTCCTTTATCTTCAGCTTTGTCTTTCCATGAAGCCCCCGAGGCTGTTTAGAGGGGATCTGTGACATATTCTGCTCTGTTCATGTAGCTCCGGTAGATCCATGTTTTACAGATTTTAACACTCTGACCTCCAGTTTTTCCTTGTTTTTTAATACAAAATGAAATCTTACTCCTCTATGGAAGTAGAGGTGACTCAGAAATGTTTTCAGAGCAGTTTAACGAGGTTATAAAGCCAGAAATCCTAGCAAAAAGACATTTCTTTGAGTATATAGTTTACAAAATATGAGAAAACAGTGCCTGCAGTTCAGCAGAAAAGTCTGAGATTTTTTCTCATAGGACTCTTGGCTGCAGCTGCATCAGCTTCAAAGTTGCACCAATAAATGCAGAATTTTTAATTTTTTTATAGAGTGCATTTCATGCAAATGGTTTATTTTTAGGATTTTTTTTATTAATGAGATGTAAAATGAAATGATTAGAATGAAATATCATGATTTTAGGCAGAAATTGTGCATACAAGTAATTCAGGGATCCTCTGAAAGCTACATTTTTTCAGTTTCTATAGTTTGTGGCTCTTGATTAGGGACATTTTGTACATTTTCAAACCCAACATGTCTTTTAAACTTCCGTAGAAGGTTCAAAATGCGTAAAACTTGAATTAAAAACAAGGCATTTGTGCAAAAAAATTGTGTTAATCTCAATTTTGATGCCAATACTTTTGCGTTTTGCTGCAAATGCATTGCAATAAAAATGCAAATGATTCATTTGGAGTAGATCTGTGACACATTCTGCTGTCTGTGGAGCACTGGTTGCTGTAGTAGACGACAGGAGGCAGATGGAGTGATTCATCAGTTCTCCATCCATCCATCCATCCAAACGATGCGTCTGAATAATAACAGATAAAAGAAAATCCTCTTTGCTTCACTCTTTAAGCTCTCTGCTCATCTTCCGTGACCTCCTGCAGCTCGGATGTCGTCGTCCTCTTGTTTTGTTAATAATCAATTAATTAGAGCTTTTTTTTTTCTCATTAGGAGACCGGATTAGAATTTCGCTGCGTTGTGAAACTGTAAATTGATGAAGTCCACGTGTGGATTCCATACGGTGCAGCATTTAAACCGGCTACGTTCGTATACGGGTTTTCAAAACACGGCAGGAGGCTTTGCAAATGGGTCAAACCTCTTCAACCACATCCATTCAGATCCATTCAGCCTGCAGAACACACACACACACACACACACACACACACACACACACACACACACACACACACACACACACAGACACACACACACGGGAGCTGCAGGGCTGCCACAGCTCCATTATTTTTCTGAAGTGGCTTTTCAATTCCACGGCCGATGCTTGAGGGGGAGAGTGTGTGTTTGTGTGTGAGATTGTGCGATGGTGTGATGGGCTGTGGGGCTGCGCGACAAAGATTGTGACATAAACCATTTATAGTGTGTGTGTGTTTATGTGTGTTTTAATGTGTGTGTGAGACGCTGTGTTGACGTTAAATCCTCTGTTCAGGTTGCACAGTTTTCTCTGTTCTAGCTGTGCTATTAAAAAATAAAAAATCTCATCGCGATGAGATTTTTTATTTTTTAATTTCAGAGCTAGAGGAGAGAAAACTGTGATTAGAGTTCAGGGGAAGAGAGACGGGTTGAGGACGGGAAGTAATCTCCGATATTTGTATCCGATCATAAAAAAAAGAGGTTGTTGGCTTTGATGTTTAATCAGCGACTGAAAATTACTTTTCAGTTTGGATGTCGAGGTCGATTGAGGTACAACTTGTGTCACATCGGTGTCATAAAATGGATAAAAAATTCTGACTAATTTAGTGAAAAAAATCCTCTTTTACTGTTCATGACCAAAAAGGGACACAAAACCACGTAAACAAGATACAAAATGACAAAAAGAGACACAAAAATACAAAAACTGCTTGCAAAACAGCACAAGCGAGACACACGTGACAAAAACACGACGCAAAATGACATAAATCAGACACTAAATGCCAAAAAAGTGACACAAAATAACAGAAATGAGACACAAAACCACGTAAATGAGACACAAAACAACCAGAAATTAGATGCAACAAAGGAGACACAACATGACGAAAATAGTGCCAAATGACACGAACAAAACATAAAATACCAAAAAAGAGACAGAAAAGGACAAAAATGTAACACAAAATGATGCAAATGACACACAAATGGACAAAAGCAAGAAAACTAAAGTACAAAAATTAGAAGCAAAACAACAAAAACAACATAAAATGACACAAAAGGACAAAAATGTGGCACAAAACAACAAAAAAAGGCACAAAACTACTCAAGCAGCACACAAAATGACCAAAACAACAAACAAAAGTACAAAAACTAGATACAGAAGAACAAAACCAACACGAAATGACACGAACAACATATGAACCCCATATAGGAGATAGGGCTGCCACAAACGACGCGTCGACGAATCACCTGAGCACGATACGTCATCAAAAGTGGAAGTGAGCGCGCAATGCAACAGAAATCACCGTCCGAGTGGACATCCGCGCTGTATTGTGCATATATAATATATGCATATACTATATATGCACGATACAGCGCGGATGTCCATGCGTGTTCCGCGCTCCACTCGGACGGTGATTTCTGTTGCATTGCGCGCTCACTTCCGCTTTTGATGACGTATCGTGCTCAGGCGATTAGTCGACGCGTCGTTTGTGGCAGCCCTAATAGGAGACACAAAAGGACAAAAATGTGACACAAAAGATCCAAAAAGACACACAAAACTACGCAAAAGAGACACAAATTGATCAAAACAAAAAACAAAACTACAAAAATTTGTTGCAAAACAACAAAACTGAGACCCAAAATGACACAAAGAAGAACGAATCTGTCTAAAATGAGTTAGACAGGGTTTTAATAACTTTAAAGTAGTTGAAATGTGTATTATCAGGAAATTGGGACTGTGTATCTGCAGATACTAAATATTAAATACTTCCTTATTCTCCAAAACTAAAACCCAATAAGTTTCCTAATATTTGACGCCTTCAGGTCAGAAACCTTGTTGGGATTCCTGGTGAACAACAGTGTTTTCAGAGTCACAGGGCCTAAATGTGAGCGTTGTTTTCAGTGTGTGGATCGACCGGTTTTCCTGCCTCTTGGAGCTGCTGCTGGTTTTGCATTAGAGTCGTGTTCGTGGCAGTAATGACGAAGAGAATCACTGGGAGGGAGCCAAGCAGCGGCAGTAACCGGATCAATGAAGGGACTGGAGTTAGAAAATAGGGGTCGTCGTAATCAATTAGAGCCCTAACTGCTGCTGGAATGATAAAACGTCAGCCGGTGGATAAGCTCCGTCACTGCCGCCTCCTCTCCCATCACTGTTACTCTTTTTCTTTTTCATTTTTGCTGTTTTTTTTTTCCCCCGGTGTGAACTTTCACTGCTCCCAATTAACCAGCCGACATGTCTGCAGCTGAAGCACCTCGACGGTGGCGAGTTGATTCAAAGTGGAAAACATTCGCACCCCATGCGCCTCAATTTAAGGCTTTGTGTACAAAGTTGAATCCATTTGCCTCCAATCTGCTCGCGTCCTTCAGCCTCGTCCTGCGCTGCTTCTAATTGTTTTCTCTGATTTGTCTGATCAAAGGGCTGGAAGTCTGGTCCACAGTCTAATATTCTCCCTCTTAATTGGCTTTTTCTCTCTTTTCTCTTGTTTTCTAAAATTTCTCTGCTGCCTCCATGTTTGACTACCTGTTAGCCATCCAGAGCGCTAACGAAAACCTGAAGCTGCTCGGTGTGACGACCCATTTCTGAAAAATAAAGCATTAAATTAAAAGAACAAAGCAAAAACACCCTCATGTTTCATCTCTGAGCTGGTTTAACTCATGAGATGTTTGTGTGTCATTTAGTAGATTGGAAATTTTGTTCATTAAAAGCTTTGTTGAAAGTTTAACTTTCAACGGGTACCATGACAAAGACTTCTGTGGAGGTTAATGACCAGTACATGTGTTTAATGATGAGCTGGGATTGAGATGTACAGAGTCTTATATCACAGTGGCATATGGAACAGACTGAACTAAATTCAGCATTGTGGGGGTTTAGATAACAATGGACACCATGACAAAGACTTCTGAGATGGTTAATGACCTCTAAACAGCGTGTATCATTTTGGTCTCTAGTTGATTAGAAATGTTGTTAGTTTAAAGGATTTTTTTGCACCCTGGATTCTCAACTTTTTAGTTTTGTCACTGTCTTTTTAGATTATCCTCCAGTGTGTGTTGCTTTGCTAAGCTAGCATTGGGCACCATGACAAAGACTTTTGATGGTTAATGACCTCCAACCAAAATTCCAGTATTTAAGACAAATTAGGATCGACCTGGACAGAGTCTTATATCATAGTGACAAAATGGCCCACAGTGAACCAAATTTAGCTTTGTGGGGGTTTAGCAATCAATGGACACCATGACAAAGACTTCTGAGATGATTAATGACGTCCAACCAAAGTGTTATTTTGGACACGAGGGTTGGAAATTTTGCAAGTTTTTTTTTTTTTGCACCCCGATTTCTCAACTTTTTAGTTTTGCTGTTGTCTTGCAGAAGATTCTGCCTCCAGTGTGTGTTGCTTTGTTTAGCTAGCAATGGGCACCATGGCAAAGACTCCTGAGATGATTAATGACCTTTCATTCATGCAATATAGATTAGGATTAACTAAGACAGAATTTGTTTGGAACAGAGCTGCCTTTGAAGCCTATTTCACATGTCTGATGAATAAAACAACAACATCAACACAAGAAAAACGATTTCCAGTTGATTATTTGTTAAGTAAACTGTTCTAAATTAGCATCTTTAGCGTCCCATAACAAGTACACTGGAAAAAATGATCCTCTCAAAACAAGAAAAAAAACCTTATTTCAAGCAACTTTTACCTTGAAATAAGTAAAAAAAATCTGCCAATAGAACAAGTGAAAAATGTCTTGGTAAGATTTCTAGAAATAAGATATGATATTTAGAACATTGAGATCTTAAAATTAGCTGGGAAAACTTATTTTAAACTATATTTTACCAGGATTTTCAAGCTTAGGTGTCTTAAAATAAGCCAGACATGCTAAAAAAAAAAATAGCAGTTTTTCATTCAAAAATAGATTTTTGCTTCCATGTAACCTCCTAATTTGAGCGTTTTAACCCTCCTGCTCTCTTCATTTACGGGCACCAAAAAATATTGTTTGTCTAAAAAAAAAAAAAATCCAAAGATTCAGCAAAAACATTCCACAAATTTCAGAAATTTTGCAAAACCTTCAGGAAGAATATTCCAATAATTCCGTAAAAGTTTCCCTTAAAAATTTTACTTGAAAAAAAAAAAAAAAATCCCCCAAACTTGGCAAGAAAATTCTTGTAAATATTTTCAAAAAATGACTAAAAATCTTCCAAAAAATCCTAAAAATATCCAGTGATTCCATATATATCAGTAAAACTTATATTTTCTTAAGAACATTCACATAAAAATCAACCAAAATCCAGTGAAATTCGCTGGATTTTGGTTGATTTTTTTGTGAATGTTCTTAAAGAAACATTTTTAAAATTTCTTTTTTTTCCACCAAAAAATTTTCAAAAAATTCCCAAAAATGTTGAAAATGTGGACATCAGAAGTTTCACTGTGAAAATATTTTTTTTCCCACGTTTTCAAACTTTAAAACGGGTCAATTTTGACCTGCAGGACAACATGAGGTTTAAACTTATTTTGAGTTTTCTTGTAAAATTCAACTCAGAACAAGATAATTTCAAGATTATTTGACTTAACAAGATATTTAAGATGCATTGTCTTAAAACAAGTCCCTCCATCTGCTCAAATGTCTCTTGAAGTGGATTTATCTTAAATCAAGTGGGATGAGACATTTTGACTAAAAATAAGACAAATAGACTTGGTAGGATTTAGAGTTTTTGCAGTGTGGTGTTCTCTCTTTGTGACAAACACAGAACGGTGCTGAGGTTAAAGCTGATCAGTTTTTAAAGCCTCCTCCTGCAGATCTAAATGCAGCTGCTGCAGCCTCGCATGTTCGGCTGCTTTACCTCCAAATCAATTCCACATTGGTTCCTAGCGCGTCCTCCGGCAGAGGTCGCGACCTCTACCTGCTGACTGCGTCTCCTTTCCCAAATTAAAAGACTGCATCGCGTTACACGCTCGTGCACGAGCCGCAGGCCGAGCACACGCAGAGAAACCCGATAGGCTTTTAACATTCATTTAGCCCCGCTGGAGCTGCAGCCAGTGGATCTGATAGCACGGCCAGAACAAAACGGCTTTACATCACCACCTCCTGATAGTGCGGCGCAGGACAGGATGGAGAACGGCTAAATATAAACCCCGTAGGTTCAGAAAGCAGAGAGAACGGCTGGAGGGAGATCAGTGCTCTCAAACAGCCAGAAACATCAGATTATAGTCCAGCAACAAGACAAAAAGATACGACAATAACACAAAAATGACCTAAAAGACACAAAAATAACATAACAAGACACAAAAATGACATAAAAAGACACAATAATGAAACAAAAATGACATGGAATGACACAAAAATAACAAATAGACACAAAAATGACATAAAAAGACAAAAATGACATGGAATGGCATTGAAATGACACAAAAAAAACAAAATTACATTATTACCTTAATTAATAATTAATTTACGTTGACAGATTATTTTCCAGCAACGACACAAAAAGGATGCTAAAATAATACAAGAACGACATAAAAAGACACAAAAAATGACATAAAAAGACACAAAAATGACATAAAAAGACATACAAAATGATTGAAAGACATTAAAATGACACAAAATTGACATAAAAAGACAAAATGACATGGAAAGACATTGAAATGACACAAAAAAGCCCAGAATTACATTATTAAATTTTTTTTGTCAGTGTCTCATTTTTGTCATTTTGTATCTCATTTTTGTCATTTTGTGTTTTGCTTTATTCGTTGATTTGTGTATCATTTTTGTCGTTTTGGGTTTTTTATTTGTCTCGCTTGTGTTTTTTTGTCATTTTTTGTCGTTTATTTCCTTTTTGGCATTTTTTGTCTCATTTCTGTACATTTTTTGTTCTTTTGTAACTTTTTTGCTTTTTGTTTCTCGCTTTTGTCATTTTGTGTCTCATTTTTGGAATATCTTATCTTGTTTTTGTTGTTTTTGTCTGACTTTTGTTGTTTGTCTCAAGTTTTTGTTGTTTTGTTTCTCGTTTTTGTCCTTTTGTGTCTCGTTTTTGTTGTTTTTTGTAGTTTTGATCATAAATTGTTCTTTTGCCATTTTGTGTGTCATTTTTCAATATTTTGTCTTGTTTTTTGTGTGATTGTTGTCATTTGATCATGAAGTAAAATCCTGAGATGAGTTTGACACTCCTGATCCAGACTAGCGCTGCTCTGCTCGGTTTTTCATGTTTCTTTTTTTTGTTGCTGATTTATCAACGCCGCCGGTTTGCAGAGGATCTTAAAATAACCGTCTAAATCAGCTCGTGTACAGCTCCTCTCACATCCAGCTGCTTATTAAGTCGTGGTGTTTCCAACAGAAATCCACGCAGCGCTTTGAAGCCCTCCTCTCTCCCCAGACGCCTTTTAGAGTCGTCATTGGAGAGTGACCTGCATTATCTGCCTCTGCGCTCAGCTCCGTCTCACTGGAGATTTAGATAAGAGAGTCTGAGCTGCAGCAGAGCGGCGGCTGAATACCAAGAGGCCGAGAGCCGAGGGGAGCTCCGACGTCCAGGCCTCGTCCTGCAGAGCTCCAGTTAATCAATCTCTGTTTCAGGAGGAAGCGCCACACCCCTTACACAATATTTGTACACGCTAATCCTTTGCATCCACTTGAAATCAACTCTTTTACCATGTTAATGTGTCCATGTGGTGTTTTTTATCAGCTGGAAGATGCATCATGAGTCAAATAAGCCACAGATTGAGTATTTCCACTTTAAAACTGCACTAAAAATCTCTAAAACCCAGATTTAAAGCTTCACATGCAACAAACCTGAAGAAGAAAATAATTAAATCACAGCATTTAGCAGAACCAGGAACTGTAAAATCAGTAAAATTTACCAGATGTTCCACTTTCTGAACTACTCATCTGTTCAATGCCATTCTGTCCTGAAAAAAAAATTAAAGTTTGAAATTGCGATATTTTATCATAATTACTTGCATCGTGAGTCAAATTAGCCACAGGTTGAGTATTTTCATCTTAAAACTACAGTAAAAGTTTCCAAAACACAGATTTAAGGCTTCACACGTAACAAATGTAAAGAAAAAAATCACTAAAATTACAGCATTTATCGAAACCAGAAACTGTAAAAACAGGAAAATTCAACTGAGGTTCCACTTTCTGACAGTCTTTGAACAACTCATCTGTACTGTGCCATTCTGTCCACAAAATTATTCAAATTTAAGATTGAAATTGCGATATTTTACCAAAATTAATTTATTCTACATGTCTCAATGTTTAAAATTCATCAAAAATAAATCATTTGCTGCCACTAGATTCTGTAAAAAAAAATTTGTAGTCATCTGCGCAAAAGTGAAGCTTTCATTTCATTAATTCAGAGCGTTTTGGGATGAACTGCAGGCAGTGTTTCCACAGAGCAGAGAGGAGACGAGGATGTAAACAAATTAAAAATGTAAGAAGTAAAACATCTGTAGTATGTAGAGGAAGTGAATCATTGTTTCTCCTGTTTCCATGTTTCTGTCAGAAGACATTTCTGATTTCTCTCCACTTCTTCATGTTGTTTTGGTTCCACAGAGCTGCTGGACTTTAGATCCTTACATTTATATATTCGGGGTCTCTGTGGTCATTTAAGGAGCGTTTTTGTTCATTTGTTGTTCTGTTTTCTTGGTTCTTGGTCTGTTTTTGGAGTTTTCTCTCAGTCATGTGGTTTTTGCAGGTGTTAATGATAATTTTGCATCTATTGTGTTGGTTTGAGTCTTTTAGGTCATTTTGCGTCTATTTGTGGTAATTTTAGTTAGAAATTCAACTTTTTTCAGATTTTCCATAATTTTAAATAATTTAGAAGATGTTTCTGAGTTCTCTCTCCTTCTTCATGTTTTTCTGTTTAAATAGAACTGCACGATTTTATATATTTTCCTGTCTTTTTGCATCTTGGAGTTGAGATTTGGTGTATTTTTGTGGCCATTTTGTGTGTATTTACATCTATTCTGTGTTGGTTTTGCTGCGTTGTTGAATCATGTAGTTGTTCTTTTGACAGAAATTCAATTCACATACATAAAAAATGTCTGCAAGCTGCAAGTTTTATTCTTTATTTGAACCAAAATAATATTTTTTTCCCCTAAATACTCAAAGTCTAGACAGATACTGAATTCGGAAATGTTGATTCAAGGTTTTATTGATGTGCATAATTAGAAAAATTAACCTTTTACCCTACTTTTGAGGATTTATGCTACTTTTACTGAAACATGGTTGTTCTGTTACCACAGAGCTGAGGGATTTTAGATCTTTTACCGTCTTTTTGCATCCTATAGTTGATATTTGGCGTATTTTTGTTACCATTTTGTGTGTATTTCTGTTAATATTTTGCCTATTTTCTTGGTTCCTGGTCCCTTTTTGCAGTTTTGCACGTTTGTTCATTTTTCGTCTATTCATTGTTGTTTTTTGTCTCTTTCTGGTCATTTGCTGCATTGTTGCATCGTGTATTTTTAGACAGAAATTTAATTCACACACAAAAAATGTCTGCAAACTTTTTCCGTATTTCTGGGGGGATTTATGCAACTTTTACTGTCATACTACACAGAAACACGGTTGTTCTGTTTAAATGGAGCTGTATGTGAACCACAGTGAGGAAAAAAGACAACAGGAGTGAATAAAAACACCAGAACCTGCAGCTCGGAGCGCAGAGGGTTAAAATGTTCAGTAAATCTGCATCTTAAATCCGTCGCTTTAGCCTGGAAGTTTGTGCTTCTTCTTGGTTTGTTATTCAGTGTGTGTCCAGTTCTGTATAACACACACACACACACACACACACACACACACACACACACACAGCGTCCCTGAGGTGATGGATGAGGTGCTGATGGAAATGTCATCTGCTGCTAATACATTCATCATCGCTCATCCGGCTTCATGAATTCCTCCTTTTGGTTTTCCATCATTTTTTTCTCTTTTACTGGTTTGAATGCAGCGATTCAACAACCGAAGCTCTTTTGCTTTCTTCAGCTCCTCTGACCGGACTCAGTAATTAGCCGGCAGGACAATGAGCTCCTGTGTTTACATGAAGAAGAAGAATCTAAAGAAGGAAATGAACCAGAAAGGAGACTGCTTCTTCTGTGATTTAAAACCTAAAAATAGAATCTTTTTTTAAAAATCTTTTGCTCTAAACAACACGGAGGAGCAGGACTGTAATAGTTATTGATCCCTGTTGGTTCTTCAGCCGGTCCTCGCTGGAATTAAACGTTCTGCTGCTGTGGAGCTGTGGTTGGAAAGTGTCGGCGTCCTCCAGCTGAAGGCCTCTCTGGCTACTTAACGGGAGATAAAAAGAACATTTCTGAGTTCATATTCCAGATCTGATGACGACAGATGCAGTGGAGCTTCATGGATCTGTGATGCTGCTGATCAGACTTTTGATTTTAACCCTGGAAGACACAAATATAGAAAATAAATTAGCAGTTTATTTTATTTAATTTAAAAATTAGCAAAGAAATTATTTCATTCATATATATATATATATATATATATATATATATATATATATATATATATATATATATATATATATATATATATATATATATATATATATGTAATATTCAATTCAATTTTATTTATAAACCGCCAATTACAGGTCACTGTCTCAAGACGCTTAAAGAAACCATATGCCTGAACAGATTCTAATAAACCCAAATATTGGGAAAAAATTGCAAAGAAATTTACAAAAATGTTATTATAATTATTATAATAATTACATAATAATAATAATAATAATAATAATAATAATAATAATAATAATAATAATAAATATTATTATTTTGTAATTATTATTATTATTATTATTATTATTATTATTATTATTATTATTATTATTATTATTATTATTAATAGTGAAAAAATTGTGAAAAAAATATAAACCCAAATTTCTATATATTTCTATATAAAAAATTTGAATATATATTTATATATATATATATATGTGTGTGTGTGTGTGTGTGTGTATATGTATATATATATGTATGTATATATATATATTGTATTTCAGCAACAGTGGGTTTTACAGGGTTAAAGAGGAATATCAGTCACAATCCTTCATTTTGTATTCGTGTCCATTTGTGTGTGTGTGTGTGTGTGTGTGTGTGTGTGTGTGTGTGTGTGTGTGTGTGTGTGTGTGTGTGTGTGTGTGTGTGTGTGTGTGTGTGTGTGTGTGTGTGTGTGTGTGTGTGTGTGTGTGTGTGTTTGCATGTGTGTGTGTGTTTGTGTGCCTAAAGCAGCGTCTCATAATAACCAACTATCTAAATGAAATCATCAGAGTACAGAGGAGCTGAATATGTAGAGATCTGATTTATTTCTTCTTTTATCCTCGTCATCCAACCGACTGCTGCTTCTCCTCCGTCTGTCAGTCGACATGTCAGCTCAGATAAATCCTGGTCAGGATCTCGCGTCTCTTTTATCTCCTCTGAACCTCCTCTCAGCTTTCCTGTCTTCATGGCTGCAGATCAGGAGGTGGTTTGAGCAGTTTGCAGAATTAGTCTCATGGTTTTTATCCTTTCAGTTCATCAGATCAGAGGTTTTTCTTCAGCTTCGTATCTGTTGCATCTCTACGTGTTCGACTGCAGTCAAGACTTAAACCATCTTAATCCTTCAATTTATTCACATTTGCAACTAATACATGTTTTTTTAAAATTATAATTATTCTAGGAAATATTTTTCTTGGATGTAATTGTTCCATCAGTGCAAAAAGGTTTCAAAAATAGTCTCACAATCCACAACATTGATGCTAAAATCTTTGAAAAACTTTGAACACATTTTCTTTATTTTGTTTGGTTTAGGTCTTTTTTTTCACTTCAGTTTGTTAAAACTGATATTTTTCTTCTATAAAACTGTTGCCTCAGGATAGTTTTTGACTTTTCAATGCATATTTTTAGCAAGTTTTTCTTGTTTTTGTCAAGAAAAGATTCTTAAGAATAGTCAGAAATCCTAATGAGGGCAGTAAAGAGTTAACGGGTCGCTTTGTTGAACCCACAGCAGCTTAAAGGAGGCTTTAAAATAATTACTGATTTCAGATCATTCTATCAGACGTTTTTCTGCTACGTGCATCGTGACATTTTTAGCTCCAGCTTTTGGCCTTTATTTATTGAGGATCAGCTCCGATGTTTTACCTGATCCTGGAAGGCAGATGTTTGTGTGTGTGTTTGTGTGTTTGGTGTTTTCCTCTGAGTCCTACATGTTGTGTTTTCCTGCTTCACTCGGCCTTCAGCTTCAACCTTCACCTCCGCCTCAGAGAATCTCTCCTGACTGTAAACCAGCAGGAGTTTCTCTGATTCACATCCAGCCGGTCGTGATGCAGCGACGACAGAAACTGCAGCAGCAACAGAAAACGCGTCTCTCATTGAGTTCATCACAGCTGCTCTCAGATCAGCTTCAGGTTTCCTTCTTTTATTACTGCAGCGATAAACAGAATGAAATAACAACAATACTCAGGAATAATGAAGCAGTTTGTGCAGAAAAAAACCTGGAGGGGAGAATTAGAGATCCTCATCTTAAAGCAAACAGCAGGAGAGAAGAAAAGCTCGTAAGGATTTAGTTTAAAACACGAGCAGTTTTTCTGCAAATGAGCCTCAGTGACTTTCTCAGGTTTAGAACCAAATTAGAGGAAAAGAAAAATCAATTAACGAGCTCTGATGTGCAGCAGCATCACAGAAAACTGTAGTAAAGACTCATTTTTCCTCATATTTCTACTAAAATACAGTCTTTGGTCGACATTTCACCAACTCTAACATCAGTAGAATCTGATGTGTAGAGAGTTTTGTAAGCAATTATTTGAGTTTTTAGATATTTTGACTTGAAAACTGCCCAAAAATACATGAAATTCATCCAAAATTTCTCAAAATAAGATAAAAATGTGTCCAAAATGACTCAGAATAGTCCAAAATGACAATAATAATAAGAATTATACCTTAAAAACGATGCTTTGGTGCCTTTTGAGGATAAAAATATGAGAATTCAACGTCTGAAAACGTATTTTTGCTGCTAAATAACAAATCAGTAAAACTCTGAACAGAATCTGAGACAGATAAACAAATATATTCACATTTGCAGTCAGTGTTTTGTGTGTAAAATGTGTTTTTTCACACTTTTTGCATTACATCGTCTTAATTAGAACTTGTAATCCACAGAATGATTCATTAATTGATTTGTCGATTAACTAAAGCACTAAAAATCCAACAAAATATCCACTCGTGCTGCTGCCTTGTGATCATTCTGGGTTTATTTCTGCATAAATAAAGAACTAAGGACGACACATGAAGCTTCTCCAGCCACACGGAGACGTTTCAGCCTCATATTTCAGAGGAAGAAGTGAAAATCGTGGATCGTCTGGAGCCGTAGGAGGAGCAGGACGTCTGAGATAATAAAAGATGGAAAGATAGGTCCGCCAACATCCTGCACCTGAGTTTTATTTTAGCCTCGGCTGTGAGTCAGAGAGGAGGAGGAGGAGGAGGAAGATGCTCGCCTGCAGAGAAAACATGAGAAAGCACCAGAAATAAGTTCAAAGAGTTAAACGTGTTCTACAGGCGGCAGGTAAATTTAGCTGCGCTAGCGCTGACACACATTTACCTGCAGAAATCAGAAGCTATCCAGTAAGATTAAATTAAAAATACACTAATTATAGATAAAACTGTGATGTTCAACAGCAGAAAATAACTTTCTAATAAAAATGCAGTCATTTAATTAAATTAATTTAACACCACAGCATTTGTTTTTCTTTTTTTGGGCTTATTAATGTTTAATTAATGATATTTACACATGTAAAAGTTATGAAATTACTTATAATATCTATTAATCTTGATATATATAGAAAAATAATGATAACAGTGGCATTATAATTATAGATATTAATAATTCACATAAAAACATTTTCTGTTGTGAAAACATTCAAAGATGTTTTACATTTGACGTGTAAATTGTGTGTACTTTTTTGTAATTTTATTTACATATTAATGTTATTTTTAATTAAAAAAAATTACAATTTTTCTTTTTTATTGTTTTACACTTCTCTTTCTGTTAATTCTCACAAATTTCATTTAATTTTAAATTTTATTACCTTTTTTTTAAACAAATTTGACATTAGTACTTTGATTGACCAAAAAAAAAAAAAAAACTGAAAAATTTGGGAAATTATGCTGAATTTGCTCAAGTACTTCAAAATGTATATAATTGTACTTTTATATTAACATAATATATTAACATTAATATTAACATATCAATGTGTTTTTAAAGAAAGAAAAAACTATAAAATAAAGAAATAAAAATCAAAAAAATTCTAGATTTTTTTTACAGAGTATAGATGAAAATCAAATATAATTTTAATTTGTGTAAGAGATTTTTTTAATTGGAATGTTATCCTGTTGTCATGTATTTTTAATTTTTAGTGTAAATTCAGTTTATTCTTGTAGTTTTATTGATATTTTTGTGTATAAATGAGGAGTAAATTGTGCAAAATGACAGATAATTACTGCTGATGCTGCAGCCAGTGTGTGTGTGTCCGTGTCTGTGTGTGTGTGTGTCTGTGTGTTTGTGTGTGTGTGTGACTGTGTGTCTCTGTGTGTGTGTCTGTGTGTACCAGCTGTGCTCATCCTGAAAGCTGTTGTCTCATTCTGTCTGCCTGGTTTCACTGACAGCATCACACTCATGAACACATGTTCACATTTACAGCTCAGATTCACCAGATCTAGTCTGTCTGCGACCTCAATAAAGTTACAGCTTTATCCATAATTCTACTAAAATACAATCTTTAGTCGACATTTCACCAACCTTTGAGGCTCTAACATCAGTAGAATCTGATGTGTTAAAGTTTGACCAGACAAGGTTCCACTTTTTAGATATTTAGACTAATTGTTGATGTGAACTCATTGGTAGGAACCAGAACCTGGTGTTCATAGAGATCTAGATGTTCATAGAGGTCTAGATATTCATAGAGGTCTAGATGTTCATAGAGGTCTAGATGTTCATAGAGGTCTAGATGTTCATAAAGGTCTAGATGTTCATAGAGGTCTAGATGTTGGTGTTCATAGAGGTCTAGATGTTCATAGAGGTCTAGATGTTCATAGAGGTCTAGATGTTCATAGAGGTCTAGATGTTGGTGTTCATAGAGGTCTAGGTGTTCATAGAGGTGTAGATGTTTGTAGAGGTGTAGATGTTCATAGAGGTCTAGATGTTGGTGTTCATAGAGGTCTAGATGTTCATAGAGGTCTAGGTGTTCATAGAGGTCTAGGTGTTCATAGAGGTCTAGGTGTTCATAGAGGTCTAGATGTTCATAGAGGTCTAGGTGTTCATAGAGGTCTAGATGTTCATAGAGGTCTAGATGTTCATAGAGGTCTAGATGTTCATAGAGGTCTAGATGTTGGTGTTCATAGAGGTCTAGATGTTCATAGAGGTCTAGATGTTCATAGAGGTCTAGATGTTCATAGAGGTCTAGATGTTCATAGAGGTCTAGGTGTTCATAGAGGTCTAGATGTTCATAGAGGTCTAGATGTTCATAGAGGTCTAGATGTTGGTGTTCATAGAGGTCTAGGTGTTCATAGAGGTCTAGATGTTCATAGAGGTCTAGATGTTCATAGAGGTCTAGATGTTGGTGTTCATAGAGGTCTAGGTGTTCATAGAGATCTAGGTGTTCATAGAGGTGTAGATGTTCGTAGAGGTCTAGATGTTGGTGTTCATAGAGGTCTAGATGTTGGTGTTCATAGAGGTCTAGATGTTCATAGAGGTCTAGATGTTCATAGAAGTCTAGATGTTCATAGAGGTCTAGATGTTCATAGAGGTCTAGGTGTTCATAGAGGTCTAGGTGTTCATAGAGGTCTAGATGTTCATAGAGGTCTAGGTGTTCATAGAGGTCTAGGTGTTCATAGAGATCTAGGTGTTCATAGAGGTCTAGGTGTTCATAGAGGTCTAGGTGTTCATAGAGGTCTAGATGTTGGTGTTCATAGAGGTCTAGATGTTGGTGTTCATAGAGGTCTAGATGTTCATAGAGGTCTAGGTGTTCATAGAGGTCTAGGTGTTCATAGAGGTCTAGGTGTTCATAGAGGTCTAGGTGTTCATAGAGGTCTAGATGTTCATAGAGGTCTAGGTGTTCATAGAGGTCTAGATGTTCATAGAGGTCTAGATGTTCATAGAGGTCTAGATGTTGGTGTTCATAGAGGTCTAGATGTTCATAGAGGTCTAGATGTTCATAGAGGTCTAGATGTTCATAGAGGTCTAGATGTTCATAGAGGTCTAGGTGTTCATAGAGGTCTAGATGTTGGTGTTCATAGAGGTCTAGATGTTGGTGTTCATAGAGGTCTAGATGTTGGTGTTCATAGAGGTCTAGGTGTTCATAGAGGTCTAGGTGTTCATAGAGGTCTAGGTGTTCATAGAGGTCTAGGTGTTCATAGAGGTCTAGATGTTCATAGAGGTCTAGGTGTTCATAGAGGTCTAGATGTTCATAGAGGTCTAGATGTTCATAGAGGTCTAGATGTTGGTGTTCATAGAGGTCTAGATGTTCATAGAGGTCTAGATGTTCATAGAGGTCTAGATGTTCATAGAGGTCTAGATGTTCATAGAGGTCTAGATGTTCATAGAGGTCTAGATGTGCAGAGCTGCTCTAACATCAGTAGAATCTGATATATTGAAAGTTTTGTCAGCAAACATTCCAGTTTTTTGCTATTTTGACTTGAAAATTGTCCTAAACGACACAAAACTTGTTCAAAATGACTCAAAATTTGATCAAAATTAGCTAAAAATGTGTCCAAAATGCCACTAATGAAGCAGGATTGGACCTTGAAGATGGATTCTTGGCTGTTTTCTGAGGGTCGCTGCTGCACCAAAGGTAGATTATGATGTATCGGCTGCAGTCTGGAGTCACGGCCTCCTTCCTGTGAAGACTTTCCACCAAAAAGTTTCTCAGACGTGGTCAGAAGTGTCTCCAGACGAAGCCGAGTTTCCCATGTAGAGGCCATCAGATCTGCAGAAAACGGCCGGATGAATCCCAGCGTCTTGTTTGAGGAGCCAGATGAGACTCCAGATTTTAATCTGTGTTTGGATGCGGCTCAGCTCCAGGACTGTAATCAGAATAATTATTCTGGTCGGCCTCCAGCTCCAGCCTTTTAGCTAATGACTCCATCCAAGCTGTGGGTTTGCCTCTGCACATGTGTGTTCGTTCCAGCCTGTTTACGCCGTTTAGAAAGTGTTTGAGCAACTTTCTCACTATTCTGTGTCCTTAAATCAGCCCCAGCCACCATTCTGATTCAGAAATATTCACACTCACACATCAAATATTTAGTATTTTTTTTAGGAATACAACAACAACAACCACATAAAAGAGAGGGAAGCAGCTAAACTCTGCAGCAGACTTCACTCTTTTATCTGGTTGTTGTTGTTGTTGTGAGAGCTGCGTCACAAATGAACCAAACTTACAATTTAAAATCACTTTTAAATGATTTTTTAAAAGAAAAATGAACAGTTGGTTTGAATCTCTACACTGTAAAAGAAACCAATATATTCAGTTTGGTTTTTTTTTTTTAATAAATAAACAAAATAATCAAAAATTCCATAATTTCAGTATTTTTTTCCCTTTTTTCCCTTTTTATTTAGAAGATTAAGCTATTCAACCTTGTGAATATTTTTATCTAAAATTATCTATAATTTCTGAGAATTAACAGATAAAAATCTGTACTTCAGCAATAAATAACAATTGATCGTCGTAATTGTCCAAAACTATCATAAACCAAAATATGTTCACAAGAATTTTAGGGGGAAAAAAAAGAATTAACAAACTTGAAGTCAGTATTTTAATCAACTAAATAAAGTCAGAATTTGCAAAATTACTCTAAATTCATAAAAGCATAAAATAAATTAATAAATATACTAAATACAGCAGGATTTTAAAAATGCAGTTACACATTTATAGACGTCTTTTACTTTGAAAAAAATGTATTATCTTCCCATAAAACCCCTTCACAGTCAGAGGTTTTTAGTGTCATTTTAAATTTTGATCTCAGACAACAACAGAAACGTTCCCTTCAAAAGCTGCAGTTTTTCTGGTTTAGCTGCAGAATATTTCCTCCATCAGAAGCAGTGAAAGCTCCAGTCTGATGAACTCTCCTCGTATCATCTCCTGATTCTTATTTACGGCTGGAATAAAGAGTCGTCGTGTTTACCGTCTCCAGAAGTGAGCGTAATTCATCAGCGACGGTCGATGCAGAACGCTATCAGCTACATGGACACAGCAGAGACGATCAATAAGACTTCATTCATGCTTTTCACATTTCTGATCCCATCGACAGCAGAAACCATAATGTCAAACTTGCTTTAATTTCTGAGACGACGTCTTTGTCTGCAGACTCAGGATCAGAGCAGCTTAGATCCTGCAGACTAAAGACCACAAACTGAGACTGAAAGCAGCCAATCAGACAAACCTGGAAACGTTTTTCCATAAAAAGCTGGCGAACGCACAAAACGCCTCATTTTACAAAAGCAGTTGACGTGTTCTTCGTAGATCTTTACGACAAAATCACAGATCTTCAGTGAAACTCAGAATTTTCGGTGTGAAAGTTGCTGCTTGGAGCTTCTTCTTGTTTTTGTTTCCCAAAGCAAAGAGGAGTCAAAGGAGAACGGATCAAGTTGATGTCTGGGATGTTCTGAGCTGCGTTCACAAGTTGTTTTGGTCCGAAAACTGTTGCAAAATCAGGTTCTAAAGACGTACGAACAACAGCAACCTAATAGGCCAGAACGTACCGGCTAATAGACAGCTTTCATGAACGTCTTCTTTGTAAAATCTTTAGTGAAATTTGTAGTTTGAAAGTTGCTGCTTGGAGGAAACAGTCGGTGCCTCGGTCAGGTTGATGTCTGGGATGTTGTTTAGATCCTAAAACTGTTGCAAAATCAGATTTTAAAGATGAACACAAACCCTCTTCTGGTCATTTTTCTTCGTCTACACTCTCTAACTACCTGCAGACAATTCTTGGAAACTTTTCCAGAAGAATCAACCAAACAGGGAAGAACATCTCCGTTAAACATCTGATTGTGTTGACGTGTTTCGCTGTAGGTCACTGAGAGAATCAAGCACCATCTAAAGCTGATCATCTCCACATTGGAAGCTGCTGCTCAGAGGTTGTTGTTTTTACCAAGCAGAGGGAGTTTGAGACGTGGAACGGATCAGTTTATCAGTCAGATCAGTGTCTAGGATTTCCTGAGCTCCGTTCATAAGTTGTTTTAGTCCTAAAACTGTTGTTGAATCAGATTTAGTGGTTAAAAAAGCAAAACAAAGCTTCTCTCTGCCATTTTTCTTTGTCTTTTTTCACCATGCTTGAAAAGTTTTTTCACAAGATGCAGGCAAATGCAGAAACAATGCCTGTTAAACTACAAATTTACAAAAGAATCCAGCAAATCTTCAGTAAAAATTATTTTCAGAGCATTTACAGATTGTTTTTGTCCCGAAACTAAAGTAAAATTAGATTTAACAGTTCAAAAAGCAAAACAAAGCTTCTGTCTACCATTTTTTTTTGTATTTTTTTCCCATGCTTGAAAACTTTTCTCATACAAAGCAGGCAAACACACATTTACAATCTAAATCTTCAGTAAAACTTGTCATTTTCATTGCATTTACAGATTGTTTTTGTCCTGAAACTGCAGTAAAATCAGATAGAAATGGACATTTGAGCTGTACAAACGTTCTCTTTGTCCACTCTCGCTAGCTTCCTGTATTACACGAGGAAAAACTACACTCTGACATGGAATTTTTCAAAAACTGTGCTGGTTTTCTGTTCCGATAAGCAGAATATGATGCAGTTTGATGCAGACCAAGGAAAAAAATACCTTTCATGTGATGTAAATAACAGCTATACAAAATAAACATTTCAAAATAAAAGGCAAAATGCAACTTTTCGTCCATCAGACTGGACGCTATGTTTTAGTGGACACCAATGAAGCACGGCGGTGGCGGCATCATGATGTGAAGCACGGCGGTGGCGGCAAGACATAACATGATAAAAACGACACAAACTGACACAAAAGAGACACAAAATGCCAAAAAAGAGACACAAAAGTACAAAAATGTGACACAAAACAACCAAAAAGTCACACAAAACTATGTAAACGAGACACAAATTGGCAAAAACAAGAAACAGAAGTACAAAAAATTTGATGAAAACAGTAGAAAACAACATAAAATGACACAAACGAGACAGAATGCCAAAAAAGAGACACAAAAGGACAAAATGATGCAAAATGATATGAATGAGATAAGACAAGGATAAAGGTGGTTTTTGGCCTTTTGATATTTCCTCACCTCGTCACTCTGTGTTCCTCCACGGTTACTGGATGTTTTCAGCCTCGCTCTGTTCGCAGACTTGCCTCGGCCTCGGGCTCGGCTCGGCTCGGCCTCGGCTCGGCTCGGCTCGGCAGCTCCGAGCTACTCCTTAGGGACCGGCCGGTTAAGCAGCTGCTCCTGGCTGCTGGTCGCTGATGCAGCTCAGCTCAGATAACACCTTGGGTGATCTGGGATGCAATAAAGGAAGCGGTAAAGTCCAGTCGTCATCCTGCTGCCTGCTAGCTCAGACAGAACTTCTACAACCCATCATTTATTAAGTTCTATGTGACACAATCTGGATATTTAATGCTCAGAGTTAGTAGTTTGGGTTTTAAAGAGGCAACGACAGAACTGTGAAAAGAGTTGATGGAGGTTTTGTTTTTTCCTGTTTCATTTTTCAATCTGAAGTCCTGCAGCTCTGTGGAACTAAAACAACTTGAAGAAGGAGAGAAAACTCAGAGATGACGTCTGTGCAGAAAAACACACTGAGAATGACAGAAAAGGGTTAGGGTTAGACCTGAAAAAGACAAAAACCAACACAAAATAGATGCAAAATGAACATTTACACATGCAAAAACTACCTCACAGAGAAAACTCCATAAAGAGACAGAAATTTAACCAAATTAAACTGAAAATTTACACATACAGAGGCACCAAACATCAAATACAAGATGCAAAAAGACAGTAAAGAGTATAAGAAGTTGAATTTTGTGAATTATGTATTTTAAGAAGTGAGAAAGAAACGATTTAGATCGTCTTGCCAACAGTTTTGCTAAAAAGTCCCTGAATTTTTGTGAAATGACTGTTGGCTACAGAATCATCACTTAAAGCTTCTGAGATGTGATGAAAAATGCAATTTTTTTTGTTTTTTACAGAAACCAGTTGCTGCAAACAGTTTAGTTTGGGCTAATTTTTAAAATGAGACGTGTAGAATAAAATGATTTTGATGAAATATGATTTAAAGGTTGGATCTGGACGATTTTTTTTAACAGTTTGCTTGAAATTCTCAGAATTTTTGTGAAATGACTCCTGGTTGCAGAATCATCACTTCTAACTTGTGACTTTAAGTGTTCAATTTTTTTCTTTTTACAGAAAGTAGTTCATACAAATGCTTTATTTTTGGTGATTTTTCAAATCGAGACGTGTAGAATGAAGTGATTTAAGTAAAATATCACAGTTTTCGACTCCGATTTGGATGATTGGATGATATTGGTTGAATTTTTGATGCATCGCTGCCAGTCGCAGTTGAACTTCCTGAAGCTTTTATGTTGTGTTGAAAACTACATAATTTTTTTATTTTTAAAAAAAATCACGCTTTATATTGTTTGAGTTTTTAAACGAGCCCTTTAGGATGAAGTGATTTAGATGAAATATCACGACTTTCAGCTCAGATTCAGATGTTGAGAATCACAAACCAGCTGCAGTTTGTTGAGTTTGGAGTTGATCTGAGTAAAAACTCAAACGAAACGACCTTCTCCTCGTTGCTCCGTCCTGCGTGTCGCTGCTGTTCTGATGGAAATAAAAACGTGTGAAGCTCTGTGCAGCTGGAACCGTCAGCCGTCTGATTTAATGGACTCAAACCAGCTCCTAAATTCATTATCAGAGTTTCAGAAAGCATCTGACAGCGTTCTGTGTGTCTGGAGGTTACAGGAGGAAGTTTAAATTTGCATAAGAGACCGAAAACATTTGAAATGTTGGAGTGGAACAGTTTGGGTTTATCTGCTTGTTTCTGAGCGTCCTCAGTGATTACATGACGGCTAATTAATTAACAGCCGTCTAATTACAGCTTTGTTGTGTAATGTGTGATTCCTCTTCAAAAAACTGCTTCTTACATGTAATTAATGTTCGTTTCTCTCTCTCTGTTTCAGGCCAATCTGTGTCGCCCTGCAGGAAGTGAAACCTTCAGAATAAAAGCCCAGTGATGAGCTAAAGGTGAGTTCTGACATGTTTTCTGACTATTTCTGTGCATTTAGCGTCCTGCTAACTTTTCTCTTTTTGTGACCTCTGTTCTTAACCTTAAAATGACTCATGTTTGTTTAGTGCCTGTTCGCCTGCAGCAGCTCGTTAGAGAGGACCTATAAAGACATTTAACTACAAAAGTTATGTGCAAAACAACGAAAGCAATGCAAAATGACACAGACAACACATAAAACGCCATAAAGGAGACACAAAAGAACAACAAAAAAAATGTGAAACGACACAAAGAAGACCTAACATGATAAAAATGACACAAAATGACTGACAGGACAGAAAATGCCAAAAAACAGACACAAAAGGACAAAAATGTCACACAAAACAACCAAAAAGACACATAAAACCACATGAAGGAGACACAAAACTCCAAAGAATAGATGCATTTGTTGTGTTGTTGTTGTCTAATTGTTGGAGGACTTGTAAACATTCCCATCCGTCCTGATCTGTTGTTGTTGTTGTTGTTGTTGTTGTCGTCTAATTATTACAGAACTTGTAAACATTCCTACCCGTCCTGATCTGTTGTTGTTGTTGTTGTTGTAGTCTAATTATTACAGAACTTGTAAACATTCCCACCCGTCCTGATCTGTTGTTGTTGTTGTTGTTGTTGTTGTTGTTGTCTAATTATTACAGAACTTGTAAACATTCCCACCCGTCCTGATCCGGCGGCTCTCGAAGCGTTCGTCCTTCAGCCTCGTCTTCAAGAGCCGCCGTATCTCCGACCTCACATCTCTCACTCAGCGTTTCTCTGTTCGCCCCGAAAAAAGGAAGAGAAAAGAAAAAGTTGAATAGATTAAAGGCAGATCTAATCGATCCCAGAGCGCTTATCTGCGGCTGGCAGGCTGACGAGCCGATTTCAGAACGTAATCCTTCAACTGCAGAGTGATAAAGACAAATAGATGGAGAGACTGAGAGACAAGGAGAAAAGAAAAGAGCAGCTGGGAGGAGGATTCATTCACAGACTTTAAAAACACAATCATTACTGCTGAAACCCACTCATGACTCAGGATCGTGCTCTTATGAAGGAGTTATTCTCACTGCTGAGATCAATATAAACTGATTTAATGATTGAAATTAACCTTTAAACCTGAAATTATTTTGAAAGACATAATTTTTCTGCATCAGTTTAATATTAGTAAATTAAATTCATAATTCTTCATCAGTTGATCAAAAACTGTATTTAAGTCGAGGTGATTTCATGCATTTGGTTTGAAAAGGTATAAACCAAATTTCTTCACAGATAGAACAGAAAGCAGAGACACAAAATGACACAAAGAAGACATAAAATGATAAAAACGACACAAAATGACATAAACGAGACATAAAATGCCATAAAGGAGACACAAAAGAAAAAAAAAGTGATGCAAAACGACACACAAAAGTACACAAAATTAGATGCTAAACAGCAAAAACACAAAATGACACAGACGAGACATAAAATGCCAAAAAAAGACACAAAAGCACAAAAATGTAACAAAACAGTACAAAACGAGGCACAATGACACATGCAAGATACAACAGAAAGACACAAAGACACAAAAGAACAAAAAAAAGAGACACAAAATGACATAACCATAACATGACAACAACAATCGCAAAATGAGAGAACGGAGACCTAACAAGACAAAAAGGACAAAAATGTGACACAAAACAACAAAACTGAGACACAAAATGGCACAAAAACCAAACTACAAAATGATGTAAAATGATACGAATGAGACATGAAAGGACAAAAATTTGATTCAAAACAACACAAAACCATGTGTGACGCACAAAACCACACGAACAGGACGGAAACTGACAAAACCAAGACACAAAACTACAAAAATTGAAGCAAATGAGCAAAACCAACGCAAAATGACATGAACAACACAAAAAAAAAACAGAGGAGACACGAAAGGACAGAAAAGAGACGCAAACTGACAAAAATGTGACACAAAACAACCAAAAAAACACACGAAACTATGCAAAAAAGACACAGTGATAAAAACAAGAAACAAAACTAAAAAAAGTTGATGCAAAACAACAAAAAAACACAAAATGACACGAATGAGACACCAAATGCCATAAAGGAGAGACAAAAGGACAAAAATGTGACATAAAAAACCCCAAAAAGATGCACAAAACCACCACCAAGACACAAAATGACAAAAGCAAGAAACGGAAGTACGAAAATTAGATGTAAAACAACAAAAACAAGACACAACATG